>NW_026862302.1:0-50970 GCF_026571515.1 Ruditapes philippinarum | reverse complement strand
TTTCACATAGATTGGTCGGGAATGATCCCATAATGGAATTTAGATGTTTCCAACCTCTGGCCTGCTTTTCCAATTTTAGTTTACTTTAATCTCCTGAGGGTTTACATGGTTATATATTTAACAACGTTTGTTAAAAGTGAAGCCTTTATCTGAATTATACCAGGTAAGGCCTCATTATAGGGCTAAACAATAAAGAAGTCCACAAATCGGAAAGATTTTCAAAGACAAAAGCAAATTGAAAACGTTTTTCTGAGCTTGTTCGTGGGTAGCGGGTTTTGTAAAAATTGCTTTTTGTGAATTTTGTGGACATAGTACGCAAATATAATTTCTCTAAACTAATTTCAACAATCTTTGCCGTTGCGTCTTATTCAGTTTTAAAATGGTCTTTAAATGTGAACTCTGTTTTTACCTCGTGTGTCTGAATTTTTTAAATCCCTTTTGCGCTTCGTCAATAATTTCAGTAACGCAATATACATATTAAATCGTGATAAAAAAATCATTGTTGCAAGAGGAATACAAATAAGCTTCTTAAGAGCATACTACTAAGAGAAGTGTATTTGTAAATTTATATATGCTGCATTTTTGTGTCATATCACTGTACCTACTCTACATTCGATATGTGCCCCAATAAACAGAAAGTTTTACCTATTAGAAAGGCGTTCAATGAAGGTATTGTTTCTTAACTTGTTTAAACCTTTGCGTTCAACTAGAAAAGGGCTTTTTCTTGCTCATATTATAAACACTCCATAGTTTAACAATTCGCTTTAAACGAAGCAGATGTAATACTATTCTGAAAGGATTCCATCAAAATATATGAATATGCAGTATTCGATTTCACATAAAATACTTAGACAAGAAACAAGACATTTATAATTTAATAACGATCCCTTGCCCGAACTATATCTCGGCTGTACTATTATTGTATTCAATTACGATTGTTACACTAGATACAGAAATTTTAAACAAGAATGTTATATTGATATTCCCCAGTGTCCTTTTAAAAAATGAATAAATGTTAGTTGTAATTGTGGACGGATTTATCCGAATGCTTCTGACATTTGGCAAATAACATAAGAAATGTCAATGCATATTTCAGAGCATTATAACCTTAATATACTGTCGCTTTAATTATTATTGTCTAATACCTTAAGATTGTTTTATTAATATAATTATTTTACAATGTTGAATTTTTTATTTTATTAAAATACAACTGATATGAATAATCAAATTTAAAAAACCAGAATATTTATTTATACGATAAGTGGAGAATATACACTCAAACCTAAAATAAACGTCACCTTAAAGAGAAACTTCTGAGGTCTTTATTTTTGGGTTTTGACTCGGTTTTAAACAGTGTGATATTACTCATATCTTATTGACACTGTTAAAATATGATAAACAAGATCGACAAGGAAAGGCGGCATTCAATGAACGCAGCCCCCATCCGACCCCAGCAACAAGCGTCAGCGGCAAGGAAGCCCAGGAGGACTCCAAAGAAAAACAGGACAGGGCACAAGGCAGAGTACGGGCAGGCAAACCACTACATCAGAATACATAATTAGTTAACTTATAAGAACTAAAACAAAACAAATAAATGATTTAAATATAAGGCCCATTATGTCAAAAGGCACAGGGGAGGGGACATGAACACGGGGAAGGGGGGGGGGATAAAAAAACTAGGGACAGAGGGAAGATACTTACCGTAGACGAGAAACAACAAGAGACACGAGCAAAAGTGTCACCAAATCAGTATAAAACAACATAGACATACATCTGAGGAACACAGAGGGGCGCCGCCTTGGAACGGTCAGCAGCATAATAATGACTACTGGGGAGTTTAAACCGGTTTAATTGTGCCACCAAAACCTCGCTCTTAGCCCCACCATGTTCCTATAAACGAGACAGTGTAAATAAAAATGAATCCCCGCCAAGTGAAATTCTAACAGTTGTTATGGTTACAAAAGGTTAAATAAGTAAAACACCAAAAATGATCATGTAGAAACATATAAAAGTAAACCCAATGACCATAACAAAAGTACTCGATGTCTTAAAGGAAGACAGAGCAACAAGAAAATCACCTACAAGGGCCCGACGAAGCAAGACAGAAGACAAACATTAAGGCAATTCAGTCCCAAAGGGCTTTAAGAACTGTCCATCATATAGTCTCCCACTTGGCCCCGTCAGATGTAATCAAAAGAGGAAAGCGTAGTGTCCAACTGTAAATGGGTTGAACACTAAGCATGCGGTATGTCTTAAGATAGTAGGGTCATAACCCCTTTTAATAAAACGTTTTATAATTTTAGTAAACACAACAGAAAAATTACAATGACCCAAGATCTTACGAAGTTTGTAAACAACATCACCGTAAAAATCAGGCTGGCTAATCCCTTGTCGCAGAAGTGTTTTTAGATCACTATTGAATTTTGAAATTAAATCAAAGTTACGATTGTAAAATTTTGTAAAATATTTACGTAATTTATAATAGCGGTAGCCCTGTTTTAATAGCTTACCGGTAATGAAAATATTTCGCTCGTTAAAATCCTTTACGTTGCTACAAGCTCTAGCAAATCTAATTAACTGAGATATATAAACTCCGTAAGATGTTGCGTGCGGTACGTCTCCATCCAAATGAGGATAATTTACTATACTAAAATCAAAGTCATCTCTTTTATCATAAATTTTCGTGTGAATCGAATTGTTTTTTATAGTGATATGAAGATCCAAAAATGATGTAGTTAAATTTCAAGAATTCGTTTTATTAAGTTGTAGCTCCGTAGGATAAATATTAGACACCATTTGATCAAAAAACGAATTATCTAAATTAAAAATGTCATCAAGATATCTGGAAGTGTTATTAAATGCTGATATAACATCTTGTTGTGTATTTTCAGAGAGACTAAACATAAAATCTCTTTCATAGCAATACAAAAACAAACACACTCTTGACAGAAAGGTAATTTATAAACGTAATACGTGCATCTCGAAATGAGGTTTTGCTATCGCGATGCAATGGTCCAATTTATTTCCTGTCAGCTTGCGTGTCTTGTTTCACATTAAAACATCATTGGATGTAAGTATTATGTACGAAGATAGGTATAACATCTCAGTTAATTTTATGTATTAATTAAAGGCATGGACACTACACGCAATGTCACTTCACAAAAAGCAATTATGTCTGTATGAAAATGCGTCGGATCTTTTTATTTTAAAAGGCCTGTCTCTGTTGTATCTCAGTTTATGCATAACATTTTTATATCGAATTTATCGAAACAAACACGGACAATGACACTTTTTAACCTCGCTACACGATAACCAAGTAAGAAAGCTTGTTTACGATATATTCGAATGCATAATATTAATTATATGTTTATTTGCTTAGTGGATAAAAACAACTAAAAACTCTCCTAAAATCTCTAGAAAATATGCATCGATTATGTTTCTGGACAACAGGCTAAAGGGAAGTTACAATTGTAAGGCCCATCAAGCTTCAAATTATTTTAATTTATTTTACAATTTCACTCATGTTTGTTAAAAAATGCAGATTGGCCATACAGTAATGCCATATTTTTCATTTTTTTACATTTTTGCAATTGATACAGATACGGAAATTCTACTGCTTTATGTGAACGTTGCTCTGCTTGTCAACCATTGGTTTAAACTTTTATTTAACAAATAATACATGGCCTTGAGGGCAATATGCAAGTTTACGGACTGATTGGTCAGACTGAGGAAGGTATATGGCCCGAAGCGCAGCTGAGGGACATATACCTTCCGAGGTCTGACCAACCAGTCCGTAAACTTGCATTTTGCCCGAAAGGCTATGGTTTATTTGTTATATTATACCGAATCTAAATCCTTTCATCCCTTTTTTTGCTGACATTTTTACTATAATTTGCTTTCAAATAATAATTCATTTGTTCAGTGTGTAATATATCCCTAGTCGGATTTATTATTATTATTTTCAAGCGATACAGCAAAAAAATTATGCTCTTCTTTTGTAATTCAATTTTTGTTCATCAAATTAAACAGGCAAAAACAACCCCCGAACTTTAAGATTTAATATGACGTAATCTAGTCCATATAAGAATTATGGACCGCCCCCGGTTTATATGCGGTTTATTGACCGGATGACGTCATATTAAATATAGAAGGGCGTATGCAAATGAGGTATAATATAGATAGATAATACCGCTTCATATGTTTAACACAAGTTATATGTGTCTCTAAATGAAATTCAAATAACCATATGTAATGAAGAATCAGAGGCAATGCGCACGTTTACAGTATAATCTATTAAAAAAAAATGTCGTTTTTAACATGTCTAACATGAAAGACAATTTCCAAAAGGCTACTTATTAACACGTCTGCAGACTGTCAGGTTAAGTTCAACATTGATTATCTGCGTCGTGTTAAAAGAAAAAGCGTCAAACATTTGCGATGAACAATCTATTTCATTAGCCGTTGACCACATTGCTTATCCTACCTTGTTAACACATAAACAATTTATAAATAACAAATGAGTAAGAGAATTTTAAAAAGTAAGTTGATGTTTTTCTTAATTATTTTTTATTTTGCTTTTGATTTCATTGGATGATCGTTCAGTACAACAGCTTTGTTACTTCAACGTAAATATAGAACAACAATTATTGATGAATTGCAAGACATTGCTCTAATAGACTGCATTGCTTAAGAAAATAATTTTCAATAAACATAGTGAACAATAACCTACAAACAAGATGTCGAGGGGACATATGTTTGCATTATCAGTTTGATGTTAAAATAAAGTATATAATAGTAATCAGTGCATTGGTTCAGGAAATAGACATGTTATTCTGTGAAGTCTGATTTATAGGTGTTAGGTTAAACTTTCTGATGCAAGTAATGTTTTAAAAATGGTTAATGTCGGTTACAAATGTATTTGAACTACATTGTATTTGCTCTTTTATCATACAGTGCACACTTTCCTTTCTAACGTTTGCAAATAGCCATTATAGCAAAAGAAACAAAAACACATATATATTTGCCAGACTGATAATAAATAATGTGGTTATGTTTCTCCACTGTCTTTCCATAAGATGTGGTCAGGGCTGGGAATCAAAACTGCGTCGTATCCTACAAAATGTAAACAAACGCCGCCATCTTGGAACGTAAAATGTATGTTTTTGTTTATAACTCTTTTTGTTGGAAATGACTGAAAACAAGATATATGTATTAACACGCTACACTATATTCCGCTTCGTTCGGTATATGTTGCTTAGACAACTATTTTGTAAAACAAAAGTTATAGCGAACTTGCAACTCGAAGCGGAGCAGATTTTTTATGAAAATGTGTGGATACGACGCAGTTCATATTGCTTTATCTATCGTTTCTCCTTCAGATAAATTATTTACTCGTTTTCAGAGTTCACCATAAACTTCAAAACATAATTTTGCATCATTTACTAAATTTTCATTAAAAAGAGATGTTTATTTTCCAGGAAAATAATGATTTTTACGAAATGATACGACGCAGTTGAAAATAAAATATGATACGACGCAGTTGTATTTTCATTGCAGGCTGCATATTGGTTTTAAACTGTTTAAATTATTTGCTAGGTATGCTAATAATGTCCAACAACATTCCTTGTTTACAACTTAAGTCAAAAGCAGAGGTCATTCATTGGTTCCATAAAAATGGAAATGTAATACAATTATATTAAGGCTGCATTTTTCGGTCGCATTTAAGTACCCATCATAAGCATCTACAAATTTCGAAAATCTGTATCAAATTCAATATACATTGAAACACGTGATTGCACTCCCATATGTCAACGTGTTCCAGTGTTGCCTTAGCATGCTTCTAATATTGTTTCCGTGAGTTCGAAATGGGAGTGATTACTATTTTTGATACAAAATTCAATATTTCAGTGAACCCTCTCCAGGACTAGTATTAATCAGGAATGACCTTGTTTAAAAAAAAGAGAAAAAAATACAAATTTTGTTCGGAAGAGAGTTATGCGCTAATTGCATGCCTACCTTTGTTACTTGTAATTTGCAATAATTTTCGTCAATTCCGTTATTACTTATGTCTTTTACGTGCCGATTTTATTGTATTCATTTTCATTATTATAATCGGTGAGAACAGATGAGCTTTATTATTTGAAACTGAACATTAAATTTTTATAAAATTATATTATAAATGGTTAAGCTACAATATATTTTTGCAAGTAGGATATGCGTTCCGTTTAGTCATTTTATGTTCAGCGCCGCGGAACTTTACCTCTGATTTTGTCGTATTGCATTTCTTTATCGCCGATGAGGAAAGGTCTATATGTATTTTCTATATTTGCACTTAAGTATCATTCTTCTCCATTAAAAAACTTTAAATTTTCAAAATCGAGTTACATATGATACAACTACAGATTATTTTGTAAAGAAGGTGTCCGTTTTGCAAAGGTATTTTACGCTGTGCACCGATAAATTTGATACAGATATAGGCAGACATGATCTTTCAACAGTATTAAAGAAGTTTTCACAATATTGAACAGAAAATTTAGGTCAGATTATCGCATCGAATTTTCAACAGACTAGAGACATGGCATCTTAACATACCTTCATACTAAAGTGTGATTTTTATTTGATGAATTGCCTGAAAACTTAAACAAAGGTTTTCATAAATTGACTTCACAGAGGATTACCCCCTGTTTACATTGAAAATTTCTCTGCTAGTCATACCGAAATAAGAAATTTAAATGTTATTCTCTTTATAATTAATTCAAATATTTATAATCTTAAAACTTCACGCCAGAAGTTAATGAAAAAATCTGCTTATTTGTACAGCTGACGTTAACAAATTGTGTTAAAAAACCAAATCAGACAGGTGTGTCCGACCGTGGCCGAGCTGTTTATGTTTATTGAATTCGAATCTCTTGAATTGACCTGCTATGAATTCGAAAACTACCAGGGACTTTTTATTCTTTCGTGTGGAAAACCTATCAAGCTAGTTTCAAAATGTCGATGGTTCTCTGCAGGTGCAACATTTTGCCTGAAATAATGCACAAAGGCGCACCTGAGGTCCTCGCCCCTAGTACAGCTAATGTGTAGAGTGAAAGTTTGAAAACAAACCACAAAAAGCAGTCATTACCCAGAACATGCAGAACCACAGTTAACTTAGAGCGAAGCTAGCCAACACGAATTCAAGTTAAAAGATATCTATATATTTTTTTTTGCGAAAAAGAATGAGGGATAATATTGAACATACAGGAAAATATAAGGAATTATTTCAGATATTATGATCAATTAGGTTACATGTTCAAGTTTAACTGAAAAGTAGCAATGTAAACTTTCAAATTAAATGTTATATTGGACATGACACAATTTATTCTAAATAATCAAAAGCAACAGAACATTGCTATACACCGCAAATGATCTGGGTTTTATCTAGCGCAAGTGATTATTCCATAAAATAGAAATATTTTGCCAAAATTATCCCTGTTGAAAAGACTGCAAAAAATACAACTGCGTCGTATCATATTCTATTTTCAACTGCGTCGTATCATTTCGTAAAAAACATTATTTTTTAAGAAAATAAACATCTATTTTTAATGAAATTTTAGTGAATGATGCAAAATTATATTTCAAAGTTTATGGTGAACTCTGAAACAAATATATAATTGATTTGAAGGAAAAAACGATAGATAAAGCAATATGAACTGCGTCGTATCCACACATTTTCATAAAAATTCTGCCCCGCTTCGAGATGCAAGTTCGCTATAACTTTTGTTTTACGAAATAGTTGTGCAAGCAACATATACCGAACGAAGCGGAAAATAGTGTAGCGTGTTAATACATATATCTGGTTTTCAGTCATTTCCAACAAAAAGAGTTATAAACAAAAACATACGTTTTTCGTTCCAAGATGGCGGCGTTTGTTTACATTTTGTAGGATACGACGCAGTTTTGATTCCCAGCCCTGGTGGTTAATATTATATTATAAAGAACGAATAGTTTAAATGACAATGTTACATTGAAATTGAACATTTTCATTTTTACGAGACATTCCGAACTCATTTGTCACAATGTTCTGTCTGTGATGTGTCAAGGGAACCATTGAACCATTGGTTCAAACTTTTATAGATAGATAATACCGCTTCATAAGATTAACAAGTTATATGTGTCTCGAAATTAAATTCAAATAACCATATGAAGAATCAGATGCAATTCAAACGTTTACAGTATAATTAATAAAAAACAATGGTTCATATGGTTCAATAAACAATTTTGGGTAAGACAAAGCAATTTGTTAATTTATTAAATAGGAACAAAAAGTTGTATTCTAATACTCAGTTTCAAACATTGTGATATAATTTATATCAAACTGACACTTTTAAGTTACACTCTTGAAAGAAAAGTAATTTGGTTATCGTGTAGCAATGTTAAATCTGCCATTTTAGTTTCGACAATTTTGATATAAAAATGCAATACATAAACTGAGATACAACGGAGACAGTCTTATATTATATTTTAGTTAGTCTGTCAGTTTGCGTGTTTAGTTCCACGTTATAACATCATTGAATGTTAGTATTTATGTACAAAGATAGGTATAACATGTCATGCATGAACACTACACGCAATGTCACTTCACAAAAAGCAATTATTTCTGTATACAATAGTGCCGAAACAAAAACGGACCGTGACAGTTTAACATTGCTACACGATGACCAATTAAGAAAGTTTGTTTAAAATATATTCGAATGCAAAATCTTAAGAATATGTTTATTTGCTTAGTAAAAAAACCCTTAAAACTCTCCTAAAATCTCTAGAAAATATGCATCGATTATGTTTCTGGACAATAGGCTAAAGTTATTATTGTAAGGCACATCAAGCCTCAAATTATTTTTATTTATTTTACAATTTTTCTCATGTTCGTTTAATATAGAAGTTAATAAATGCAGATTGGCCATACAGTAATACCATATTATTCATTATTTTACGTTTTTGCAACTGATGCAGATATGGATATTCTGCTGCTTTATGTTAACGTTGCTCTGCTTGTCAACCATTGGTTCAATATTTCATATATATAAAATACCACTTTATATGTTAACACAAGGTATATGTGTCTCACAATAAAATTCAAATATCCATATAAATAAACAGATACAATGCATACGTTTACAGTATATTCAATAAAAAATGTTGTTTTCAACATTTCTAACATGAAAGACAATTCCCAAAAGGCTACTCGTCTACAGACTGTCAGTTTAAGTTATTATCTGTGTCGTGTTTAAAAAAGACGCGTCAAACATTTGCGATGACCAATCTATTCAATTAGCCGTTGACCACATTGCTTATTCTACCTTGTTAACCCCGAGACAAATAACCAATGAGCAAGAGAATTTTGAAAAGTAATTTGATGTTATTTTTATTTATTTTTATTTTGCTTTTCATTCCAGTGGGTGATCGTCCAGTACAACAGCTTTGTTACTTTAACGTAAATATAGAACAAGAATTATTGATTAATTGCAAGACATTTGCTCTAATAGTCTGCATTGCTTAAGAAAAGAATTTTCAATTAACATAGTGAACAATAACCTACAAACAAGATGTCGAGGGGATAGATGTTTGCATAATCAGCTAGATCTCTTAGCTAATCATTGCATTGGTTTAGGAAATAGGCATGTTATTCTGTGAAGTCTGATTTATAGGTGTTAGATTAAAATAACTAATGCAAGTAATGTTTTAAAATATGGTTTATGACGGTTATGTGAACTATTTGCTCTTTTATCATACAACGCATGCTTTCCTTTTTAAAGTTTACAAATATCCATTGTAGCAAAAGAAACAAAAACAACCTATATTTGCCAGACTGATACTAAATAACGTGGTTATGTTTCTCTACTGTCTTTCCATAACAGTTTATTTCAAATCATAAAGAATGAATAGTTTAAATGGTAATGTTTCATTGAAATTGAGCATTCGATCTTTACGAGACATCATGAAATCATTTGCCACACAGTTCTGGCTTTGGTCTATCACATCAACCAGACCTTGTGTTAATGACTATATTGGTCTGATTTGAAATGTAGGAACAGCTACATCATTTGGTAATTCTGATTCGTTCTGGCTGGTATATACCTACATATTTCATTACAAAACAAAAAGCATAAATCGGTGTTTGAAATGCCAAAGCTTTGTATATGCAAAGTATGTGTTATTACAGTATGACAAAATTGTAACGTCGCAATTCTATGGTTAGATTGTGCAGGAAATCCATATTAAAAACCTTATGTAAAGACGGTATGAGTAATGTATGATTATCATTATTTTATCAAATAAGTTGATATTCTATCGTTCTGTTTAGAGGAACTAATTCACTGAAGCATGGTACGGAATTACAGAATGATTAAGCATGGTTGTTAAAGATAATAGACAATGCAATATAGGCTTCTTTTTTACATCGTCGAATTATTTTGTATTAATCATTTGTTCATTGACATATATTGCTTTATGTAAACATCAGTAGTTCAGCAACATGCAACATGCCTCTTTCAATATCGCTTTTGAAAAAGATAAGTATGTGATTGGCAAGCAATTTCAATTGATACTGAAAACGTAAATAAATCTACCGTGAGTAGTAAAAAAAATATCATTCTACATTCAAACGTCAACCCAAACTGGAGTTTTCGTATTTGATGCACATAGTGATCGATGTGAATGCATCATTCCTGCAAGAATTTAAAGATAACATTTTCCGTAATTCTTTTTCCTGTATTATACTTTTATAATTACAGTGCAATTATGTCAGCCCTTACATAACATGCTGAATGAGTCATGATACTTGATGTTGTCGCCTTTTTATGATCTACCAAAATGCCTTGCAAACTTTACACTAAACTGTGACCTATTTTAATTTAATTCAAATTATATATGTTCTTTTTTGTTTGCTTTATTTTTTTATTTGAAAATATATTTTCACAATCATTTTGATGTTTCAGGAAAGTTTAAAAGTATTCATTTAACGCCGCCTTTCCTTGTTAATCTTGTTTATCATTATATTTTCCCTTTTTTCTGCAATGCAATAGCAAGCTACATTGTCCCCTAAACGACCTTTTTATGTTTCATGTTAACATTCCATCTAGTAAGCACAATGTTATTAATGTGACTGAAAGTGAAAGGATAGCGTAAAAGATCTCTTAAACCATGCTATAATTTCCCAATCAATAACTTCTAGGAAAAAGATATAGAACAATTACTTACCGCCGGCATGTCCTGTTGATGTAGCCTGAATGATTGGAAAGAAATCATATTAATAGATAGAAACCAAATTTGATTATTATCATGATTATAAACCAATTTTGTATGATGTATCTTTGACATTTCCAAAGATATTGTCAAAAGCTGTCAAAAACATGATTAAGAAGATCAACAATGAAAGGCGACGTTCAACGAACGCATCTGCCACGCGACCCAGCAACAAGAACCAGCTGAAAGGAGCCCAGACGCACACCAAACAAAAACAGGACAGGGCACAAGGCAGAGCACGAACAGACTTATCACTAAAATGTTTAATAATCGTAACTGATAACGAATTCAAAGAAGACAAAAAAATGATTGAATAATAGGAAATAATTTGTAACTGAAACGGAATTCAAAGAAAACAAATGATTGAACAATAGGCCCACAAATTTAAATGGCACAGAGGCAGGGAACAGGAGACCCGGGGAAGGAGCGGGGGGGGAGTAAATTAAAGAAATCTAACTAGGGGCAAAGGGGGTAGATACTAACCATAGACGAAAAATGAACAAGGGACACAAGCAAAAGCATATTACATACTGAAATGTAGAAGTGTAATGGTCTTAGGAAAGAATCAATAATCATAATTTTAAGTATGTGTGTATATGCATCTATCTCTCTTTAAAATACAGGGTAGAATTGATTTGACTTTTGCATAAATGTACTACAAGTATATTTATAACAACTATAAGCGATGTTTTGATTTGTTTTAAATATTAAAAATCATATGGTATTATTACTCAAAGATATATGAAACATATTTATAAAATTACTATTGGACCTCCTTAATAAACGTATTTGTTTTGTGTGATACAATGCTATTTAAGACGATACCTGTTTCATTGTGAGTTTTCTGATTAGAGCAATGAAATGCAGTGTATTTTAGATTAACAAATTGGTCTGCAAGTACTCCAAAGCAGCCAGTATAGGGAACAATATCTAGGGAAATTTAGGTCAAGAAGCACTTTGATCAACAAAATTTATAAATATATCTACTTAATACAGTTTTTCTATACAAACTGGTGTGTGTGAGTGAGTTCTAGTATTGTCTAGGCTGAGTGAATAGAAGAAAAAAACCGTTTTTTTAATTGTAAACAGCAACTTACCTAAATAACTTTAAATTTGTTTGCAAGTTTGTAATGACTATGTTTTTATTAAAACGGAGGACTATGATTGATGTAGCGCAGCCTTTGTTCAGACTAAAGCAAAGTGTTTAGACAAGTACAATATTCCCATTAAAATGCCCGATTATAGGAAATAAGCATGTTTGTCTCGGTTGTTATGCCAATATAATTGCCTGTCAGGAAGCATATGATTTGTCCCTAAATTGATTTATCGCTGTAAAACGAAATATTTCTTCTGTCATGTCAAAACTGTTTGTTTATTCATTATCCGGCGTACAGATTAATAGTATTCCATGATGAAAACTATAGCCAATAGAGCACACTAAGATTTATCTATACGGTCTCTTTGGTACAAATGCGTATGGGGCTTTAAAAAAATAAAAATAAAATAAATAATGTGTTAAATATGAAGTAATAGATATATTGTATTTGTGTGTGATAAATGCATCCATGTTTTAGGATACCTGCAAAACTCATTGAATGCCAGGCAAAATAATTTTGAAAGCATTGGCTTTTTTCTTTAAATTTTTTCCAAAAAGACATCCAAGTATCCAAATAAATTTGGGGGGGTAAGGATTTCCCCAAAAAAAGGTTTGAAAAATTGCACAAGAAAATTATCCAATAATCTCAAAGCAAAACATGGGCCCGTTTGCTTTTTTGTCCCAAAACATGGGTTTTTAGATCCATTTTTCAATTTTCCTTTTTAACTCAAAACCATTAAAATTGCGTTTGATGCATAACATTCCCCTTTAAAAATTTTAAAAATTTGATTAATGGGGTGATTTAACCCAAATTTATCACATAAAACAGTTTTAAACTTTAATTTGCATGATGAATGATCAAGGTTTTAATTTTTCAGTTTTAAAAAGTCATTTGGGTTTTTAGTCCTTTTCCCCTTTTTTCTAAAAAAGGATAAACAATTTGTGTTTTTAATCATACCAACATGTATAACCGTTATGAAATAATCATAAGACATTTTGGTAAAGAAATATTTATCATTTTGTAGATGTTCTTACTAAACACTAAGCAGGAATACGTATAACTGTAAAGTGTAAATGTTGTGAAATAGTAACATCTATAAAATGAAAGAACAAAAACGGTTTATTTAAAAAATATGTATGATTTTTTCGGCAATGAACAGGCTCATTTAAACCAGCAACATGACGTTCTTAATATATCTGTTTTTCTCTATTTCATATTCTGCAAACTTGTTTTGGTATTGCTAGTGTTTGATTTCAAAAATGAAATATTATGTACTATGATATTTTTGCTTTTCTGTATTTGCAGTTGTTGGTGATTTTTTTTAAATACAATCATTGAGTAGATTGTAATTTAAATAGAACAAACACGCACAATAGACACGATTATATCCGATGCCAAGAAATACTTTATATGTTTGCCTATCAAAAACATAACTCCTAATTGAATGCTTTTATAATTGTCAAAATATCGTGCTGGCATAACTAAACAGATCGGGCTAAATATTAGAAGAAGCAATCAACATTTACCGAGAATCATACTGTCAAACAATTTACCAGAAGTAGATCAAATTCTTTTTATGTCAAACACACGCTTCCCTAGGGACTGTATTCCTTCCTTAACACTAAAACGTTATTATATATTATATACCATTTTAACATCTTTACATTACATTGAACATTAAAATAAACTTTTACAGTTATATCCTGCTCTTTTGTATAAAATTTGTCTGTAAAAAATGTCTTAAACTTTAACATTTCCGGTTAATATGCTAAAGGAGTGATTCAATGACAAGATGGGATGTACAGTAATTGCCGTTTCCATGTGCCTAAAGCATCTGCTTCAGATACATTATACTGCTCCAATTAAGGATTTTTCGTAGGTAATTAATTATAATTATAGCTGTAGGCTAACTTTTAATTTTAATAAACACTGACATTTTTTGTAGAATGCCACGTTTATGATATAGACTATAGCACCGTACGTGTCATTTAAACGAAAATACTTTATCGCCATACATCAAGTAATTATAGAGTAAAAACCGTTAATTAGTTTGAAGACGTCTTATATTACATATCAGATTTGTCTCTATATTTGATCTACAATAAAACATACATTTTGCAACCTGTTTCTATTAAGAAGGAGAAATAACTGCATTTCAATCAAAATATTTAAAGAACGAGGTACTTGATATACTTCATAGATCAAAAAGGAGATACTAAAACACCGTAGTTACTTTATTATAGTCTTAAGATAAAACACCTTTATTCCGAAGAATACTGTTCTAATTGATGGTTTCGTTTATTACCTTTTTGGGCTGTTTCAGCTTTAATTCGCTCGAAACCGCCGAATAAAGTGGGACAAATAAACAAATAGTTAAATGCGTATACTTTATCGCCTTGGTAACTGTTGTAAATTAGATTAAACAACTTGAACACAGTATTCATTACCCTAAGCTAAGCATGTTCGGATAGTCAACTTAAAGGGTGACGGGTATTTTTAATAAGATAAAATGAACGTGATGGAAAAAGTCGGCATGGAACACGCATTAAATGTTCAATCCAATTATCACTTAAGGTTCAAAGACTGGCAAAATCATTGAACGTATGCAATTATTTTTTATAGCAGTATCATGAAAAGCGAGAAAACAACTTTTTTTATAACTATTTTATGTGAATCCAAAATCAATCAGATATTTATCCTAATGTTAAATTAAAATTTAACTTTTGTCAGTTCAAAATATGCGCCATTAGCCTTTATATCAAACCATCTAATGGAAAAATAAAACTGTATCACAAATTGGCATTTTATTATTCTTTCAATACACTTTAGGTTTTTTTGCCTCTTTGATGATTAAGTAACAATATTTAAGAACTTTATCTTTTCCCTATGAAGGGGTATAAAAAAAGTGTATTCTTAGAGACATACTTTACATGAATTAAACAAGCATTAATTTGCTTCCAGTCTAAATCTCTTTTTGACTTCTGTTTGTATTTAGAACACTGCCGATCCCTAAGATTGTTTCACAATTGCTTATGTAGTCAAATATATCAACAGATTTTATCCAATAACACTTACTTTGTTTTGCTTCATTTGAAAAAAATGGACTCAAAATTATAAACTAATACAAAATCAAATAATATTACTGATTGGAATACTTTTTTTTATATAAATTTTAAAATGTAAAGTAATTATACCCCTTTCATTAATATATATCTTAATAACGCCAGCAAAAGCTATTACGGATAATGGTAAAATGGTATCAGGAAAAAATATTTCATTAAATGTAAAATTGGATTAAGGTTTTGTAGGTTGTGAATAAAGTGCATTTCTTTTGTTATCCCAGCTGATCTTTATTAAGTGTTTTTACGCACCAAAGGTAGACTGTATTCTCGCCTATTTAAATTCAATTTCAAGAAAAGTCTAAGCAACAGATGTGTCTGACGCTGAAAGTGGCGAATTATATTTCAATTAAAAATAAAATGCACGTATAACCTTTTATTTGCATCAATAAAAGTCTCACACTTAATTATTCAAAATATAAGCCAATATGATATCGAACATAAATTGAAGGATTAACAGCTGCTATGGTGTATATAAAAATTCAATCATTCTTTTAAGTGTTTAGGAACATCCGATGAAAGGAATTTAATGCAAACATCTACTTCTTTAACTTTTATAAAGTTTGCACATTTCGATAGGACCGTACATTAACTAGTCACAAAAACAATGTTGTTTAAAAGCAAACGTTATTCAAAAAATGGATAATATGCTAAACAAAAATAAGTGTTTCAGACTTTATTTTCTCTTAGTATTTTGTACTGATATGCCCTGTTGCACATTTGACGCTGACAATGATTTACCAAATTTCGAATCTAAGCATAATTGAGAAATGGATTTATACATAAATCTCGTTGCAGATTTATTAATCAATCTTGATGGTAATTTTTATGTCAACTACACAAACCATCCGCGCGATGTAGGGAATATATACACGTATGCTTGTCACGTGTGATTTATAACTAATGTTATTAGAAAGATAAGGCAAACAGACATAAGATTCAATCCATAAACTAGCTTTAACTATAGCAATGCATGTTTTATCGCAATTCGAGTTTGTAAAAAATGCGAGTACTTCACGGTGCCCTACTGGATGCCCTTTCTGATACCTCTATGATGGGCGGTGTCTTTTAATAGTATTCTGCCTTGAAGACCTCTTCCCTAATTTCGTTGTTTCATTACAAAATTATAACAAATCAATATCTAAACAGTGTGTTGCATGTAAATAGAAATCGTAAAACGTAGTAAAACTTTTTCCAACCTAAATACAAAATATTTATTACATCTTTGTCGGAAATATGACGATTTAAACTAAAGTCACAATGTACAAGAATGTGTCTAATGTTTGCTTTTGAACTTGACATTTTATACATTTTTCCTGATATATGGTTTTCATTCTAGTAAGAACAACTTATAAAGAATGTTTTATTATGTCTAAAATAGCCTAATGCTTGGTCTAGTATATTATACATAATCCATTTCATAATTATTACATATAAGGTCATTCGTACGGGAAATAGTAGCACGAAGAAACAAAACCACACGAATTTCAAGTAAAGGAGTACAAAACTTCTAAAATCGTATTGTGTGCATTTATTTATCAAATAGTACACGTTGGTTTAAAAATAGTTTAACTGTTAACGTGTTTGTCTTCCTCAAGAATATCAAGAAAAAAATGATACTAAATTATGAGTTAATATTAATAATATCTGTCATATGTTGCGGTTCGGACAGGAAAATCCGTCCCGAGGGGACGGATATTCCGGTCCGAACCGCAAACATATGTTAGATATTTTTTCTTGCATATTCTGCCATATTATTTTTCATTTTAAATGGTTTACATCAATATGATATATGTTCATGGAAATTAAAGTCATTTCATCCATAACTATTTTCTTACAATAGCGTATGAACTTACAACTTAAATAACAACGGCGAAATGACGTCATCCTAAGCACATATTTCCCTTCTAAAACGACGTCATTTTAACGCGGTTCTTTCATAAAGTGCGCTAAAATGACGTTGTTGTTTGGCACGCGACTCATCTGGCACCCCCCATGCCAGATGAAATTTCCGGCATGGGTAATTCTTACGGAAACGCCAGTCTGCTATGCAAGAATCACTAATACAAGTAGCATGTCGTTTATACGCTGTATTGCATGATTTAGATAGCATGATTTTTTTCTGTAATTATTAAATCAACACTACCTGGTAAATGGATTGAATCACATAGTAGTATAAATACTAGTATAAATATAATCATATAGGGGGTTTTAATTATCAATAGTAACATTATAAAGACTGGTACATTGAACGGTCTTATCTGGCATGACAAGTGAGAGCAAACTTCAAGAGGCTAATATAACGTTCACTGTATGTAGTCTCCTCCACTTTACCAACCCAAGTCATTTCGCCTCATAGTATTCCGGACAATAGGACTGCTGGTGAAAGGCACCAAAACACATTCGGTTGATATCAAAACATATGCTTTATAATTTCAACATTTGACTTTAAGTCTTAAAATAGAAAGATCCTTCACATCTATGGAAATATTTGCTGTGTCTTTGATTTTAAACATTCAACTAAAACGGACAAGGACTTAATTATTTGAAAGCAAAACAAAATTGGGTTTGTATATTATTAAGAAGTTCAGATGTATATATAATAATATAGTTTTTGGTCAATTGAAAAGTAGCATTTATAGCGGCAAATACCAATTTATACATCTTTAGTTTTATACATGTACATACTTTATGATTTTATCTTGGATTTATTGCTTTTTTTCACCGACAATATGTGTATTATTGTCTGCAGTGTGTCCTTGTTAGTTGATGCAAAAGACATACATTAAGACGTTAAATGGGTTTCGTATGTGTATTGTCAGACTCCGTGTTAACCCTTTACCACATATATACGCGAAACAACGCATTTTCGACCCCCCCCCCTTTTTTAGGCCTCAAATAGTGAAAAAATGTCCTATTTGGGCCCCCAACACATGTTTTCGTTTGAGAAATGTTGGTCAAAAAATTGAGCACTTTTTCGGCGCCGCCCCCCATCCAAAAGATACATCAGGGGGTTGCCAGAAGGGGGATGTGCCCCCTTCTGTTAGGGGGGTTTGAAGGGGGGCGGAGTCGCCCTCATCGCCAAGAAAATTTTGGACTTGTGAGAGGCTAAAAATGACCGCAGGTCGATCATAATATAACGTGTAACCAACGCTGAAAAGCCTTTGACTCTATATCAATCCCTTGAGAAGTTGCAGCACTTTGAAATAAATTTTGATGGAAAAAATCGAGGCAAAATAGTGATTTTTGGCAATTTTGAGATGTCCCCTCGTTGCCATGGTAACAGGAAATTTAAGACTGAGCATGTCGTCACAAAGGCAATGGTCCAGTCAACATTTGTGCCAAGTTTGATTAGTATTGAAGCATTTTTCATAGTTTCATAGCAGTTTGAACTTGTAAGAGGAGGCTTTTCAGTAAAAATGGCCATTTTTCACAATATGCTCATGGGGGAAAGGGTTAAGTATGTGGTGCCAGGTTATGTGAAATTATACACAAACAGAATAATTGATGCGACATGATGCGTTTACTAATTACGTTTGAGTTGGCATTTCATGATGTCTAAGTAATTTTGATCCATTTTATATGAATGTTGAATAAATAATGCAATTTTATATGAATTAGGGGTGCAATTATTTGATCTATTTTTCAACATGCTTCTGAAGAGAAAATTTCTCTGATAGGATTTAAGTTTCTTGCTCAGTGAAACAACGGCTTGCCCTTGACAGGGCGCCGAATCCACGCGGCCAACAATCTTTAGATTACCTGTCTGACGTACTTACTTCATTTATAAATGTTACATATTTATTTCGGTCTAATGTATTTTTAAAATGACATTTATTTTTACAGACGCTCTGGTACATTACCATTTGTTTCCACATTTAAGTTAATGTGTTTTTATAATAACTGTTCTAAAATGCCTTAACTGTGCCGAAGACCGTATTTATTAACATCATTGTTTTTACATGAAATTCTATTTTAATGATGCAATTGTATTAGGCAAACTATTGAGAGTTCAAGTAAAGATATATAGATTAATGAAATGTTAATAAGACGGTTAGCAGGAAAGAGGAACGGTTTTGACCGTAGCGTTTACTATAACTATAAACTTATAAGACCAGTTGAATTGAAGTAAAAAGTCATAGTTTACATTTTATTACCATGTAAATCTAAATATGGCAGAATTTCATTGATATGGAAACTATAAAACATTCTTAATATTCAAACATTAACCTTTTCATCCTTATATATGTAGTATATTTATCAATGTATCTTATAATGACAACACGTAATGAATCATGAGTTAGAATTTATAAGATTTCTTATGTTTGACAGGAAGCCATTTTATAAGCGGATATTATCATGTATTTGAAACAATATACGCGGATTGTTTCACCATTTAAGATGTTATCAGACCACTTGTAAGTATGCATTCAGTGAACTTGTCTTGAATGACAAATCACAATCGAATATTCTTAAGGAAAAAGACAATTTAATACATATATTTGATATTTGATATTTAGATGATAATAGCATTTCTAATAGGACTGAACAAAAATGTGTCTTCACATAGATATTGGGTTTGTATTTCAAAAAGAAAGCCATAATCAGCACTTATTTCATTAATTAGCTTTGAATGGAATAACTTTTTAAATGATGTAGTTTACGAAATTAACAAATGCTGTAAAGTTAAAGAACATTTATGTTTCTAATAGGACTGAACAAAAATATGTAAATATCTTACTATTAAGAAGAAACTTTTATCTTTATTAAAAAACATTTATATTTTATATTTGTTTTTAAAAATATATTTAAATTACATAACCGTTTTTTTTTTCAAAACGTGTTCATTTCGTCCCACCTAAACATGCTTCGGTTTTATTGTCTTATAATATATCAAATCGCATTTCATTATACCGGTATAATGAAATAGAGTTTTGCTTACTTCTAAGAACAATAGGGACCAAAAAACTGTAATGAAAAAAGATAAAGAAGAATGGTAAATTGATTTTGAATATTGTTTTGTATGCAAACAAATATGATTGATATGTTGGGATGGAAATATTACTTTGACAAACTTGTTATTATCGGTTATATCGTTAATTTTGTAGTCATTTTCAGTAGTCATTTCAAGGCAAATATTCAATTATATATCTCGTGTAGAAATGTATTTGGTGTTAGGCAGGAGATCCTTTGTTTTGAGGATATAGAATTTCTTTTTAATGTTAGCGCACAAACCCGATACTTACTAAATCCTAAAGTTATGTTTGTATATCAGTTCTTTCTATTTTTTCCATTTAACAAGGATGGATTTGTCCGACTCTGCAACTTCTTTAAAGATGTTCTACACTTTGCAGTACTTAACATATACTTACTATTAATACATGATTACCCAATTTGAAATATGCGTAAGAGATAAATTAATGAAAACATAATATAAACACTGCTATATTTATTTCGGATTTCGTTGTAGCGTTTGTTAAAGATTTCTCTTCTAAACACATAATTATAAACAATAACTTTGATTAACGAGACATTATGTCTCCGGTATGGACAATTTCTTATAGAAAGGGCAATCATGAGTTTTATAATGTTAAAATAATGGTTTTGGAGCATTTAAAAAGCTTATCACCACAAGCAAGCAGTACTGAATGTAATATTGTTTGCCACAAATATAGCAAAATGTAAAAAAGTAGTCCAAACAAAACATTTAAACACTCTATTTTACTCTTGAAAAAAAAACGCAAAAGAGAAGCAAAAGATGATTATGGTAATTTGCCATTGAAACTGCAACAGGACACCAAATATAAAAGATAAATCTTTTAGAAATGAAATTATCTGTTTCCGGGACAAAATGGGATTTTATAATCATCAATATGATATTTCACATATTATTATACTTCCTTTATTTCTCATTTTTGAATCTAGATTTGTCGTTCATAATATATTCATAAAACATAAACTTAGAAATTGTTCGAAAATAACTTCATGGAAATCAGATAAATAAAGCATTTACTTACCTTTATTGTGTGTCATAGAATGTTTAAATTAACATATTAAACGAGGTCGGTAACCCTCGATTTTTTTATGTAGTTTAAAATGTTCCTATTGCATATCATCAGATCTTTAGCGGTTGAAAGTGATATATTCTTTACAATGGTTTTCAAGTTTTATGCCTATAAGACTATTAATAACTAAGCCTATGAACAGGCTCAAACAAACCGAGCCTGCAACATTTTCAATTTTGGCGTTTTGGACTTCCTTTAAGCATGTTAAGGGTTCTTACTTTCTCTATTTTAACAGAAAATTCTATTATCTAATATCTAAAATTTGCAATTTCGACAATAAGATTTCGAAGACAATTTTCACTTCACAACGATGTTTTCATATGCTTATCATATATTCCTTTAAACATGTCAAAGAATAAAAAAATATTGGTGTTTATCATTGCGTGATGTGTTAATTCTTGTTGAGGATTCTTCTCTTACAATTGTGATGACAACAATTTGCCTCACATTTTTATGACGCTATTTAATGAAACCTGCTAACATTTTCAATAAATTAACTTAAAAGATAATATTAAATAAAACTAAATGATTTATAAATATATCAATCATTAAACATTTCCAAATTTGACTTTTTATGTAACAGATAATTTAATATTTCTGAAGTTCAAACAATGACATTATTTATATAATCATACAAATGATAAGAAAACAAAAGTATTTACAGCGATTTCCCCAAAATCTTCTTTTTTTCCATTGAAACATGCCAATATTTTAAATATATTTTTGTTTGGTGTAATATTTATCATATTTCTATTTATTGAAACTGTAACTGAACGTTTGTCAATCTGTCTGTTTAATTTCTATAATGCATTCGTGTCAAGGTTATAACAAATGTCAAATGTTAAATGTGTGCAACAATTGTCTCAAAACTACAAGACGTTTTTATATATCTTTTACAGATACGATATATATTTATATATCGTATAATGTTTTCGGTAAAGTACTTTTACATTCACAATGCATTCATACTTTCATATTATTGAAAGCTTTATATTCTTTTGTTACGAAAAGGTTCTAGTGTATGAATTCAACATCTGAATGTTTCGTCTGCAAAACGGTAAACCAATACCATTTGTCAAGTTGCAATATATCAAAATAAATGAAAATTTATTGTTATAGTGAAACATAGGGTTATAAATAACATGTTACTTTGCAGGGAGGCCAGTCGTATCCTTATACTTCAATACAAGACTGTTATCTATACATAAGATGTCTGCGTTTCATTTCTTCCTTGGCACACGCCATATGTCAAATAGCAAATAGCTGCTCTTTTGTTATAAAGAACATGGGAGAACAAAGATTAACAAAGAAAACAAGGAAAGGCACCCCCCCCCCCGAAAAAAACATATTATTGATAAATAATTAATAAAAAAGCAACACGTGTCCATAGGCAATAAATCAAATGTGGTTGAGGGGAAAAGGGCGTATAAAAACGTAGCATTATTATCACAACAACAGTGATTCTAATAATACTGAAATATCTATTGTGGTCAACCAACAGTTGATTTTGATTAATGTCTTGCAAAATAAGCCATATTCGTTTCGCCGTGTTGTTTTTTGCCTTGTTTTTTTTTTTTTTTTTTTTTTTTTTTTT
The DNA here is from genome assembly GCF_026571515.1 of Ruditapes philippinarum. Classification (NCBI taxonomy): domain Eukaryota; kingdom Metazoa; phylum Mollusca; class Bivalvia; order Venerida; family Veneridae; genus Ruditapes; species Ruditapes philippinarum. Next base: position 27,812 of record NW_026862302.1, on the reverse strand, counting down.
TTCTTGTTCTTGTTTGTTGTTATACAGATGTAATACAAACTGTCAATATTAAAGTTTGAAATCAGCAAAACAGCTATCATGTTAATCGTCGTCTTAATCCATATGTAAGTAACTGAATAATAATGCAGAAACAATAATATATGTGAATTTGACTATATTTTGTGATTGTTATTGTTGTGTTTTTTTTAAACTCTCGTGTTTTCTATTATAATAAAAATATGATTCTTAAAACAAAATTAAAAGTGCCTGATAATCAAGTAAAAGTATTCTTTATATATTAAAAACAATTAGTTTGTATGTATATTAAACGTTTGCAGTGTTAGGCAGAATAATTTTAAAGAGAAATGTATATTAGAATGATATATTAAAAAATGTTAAATAAACATGGATTTCTCGAGAAGTCATTGCTAAGCAGACCATTTGTAAGGATATACATCTTAGTAGAACACAAATAAAAGAAAATATATTCAAAAACCAAAATAGCAAAGTTAACATAATAAATTGCAATAAATAACAGTTACTTTTACTAAATAAGAAAACAAATGTTTTTAGGAAATATACATAGATTATCAACAATCATTTTATAATTTTATTAATATTTATTAATAAAATATTGATAAAGGACCGTTTACTGGTAAAAATGTCCTAATTTTTAGCATAAATATTTGCAAATGTACTGGGTCGCAATTAAAGAATAAGCCCATAATGCACGAGTTTTAAGAAAATCAGTGGGCTTCTCCCAATGTATACTTACGAAATGAAGCATTAGCTCTTTTCGTGCTATTCGACTCCATTTGAGCTCGGACCTTACAAAATAAAATTAATGTTACATTGAATAATGTTAAAGTTATTTCAGTATCATAATCTTGGCAAAGTAAGGATTTGATTGACTGTCTAGTTTCTTTTGTGATGCTTTTTAGAAAACATAGCATTGGAATTATATAAAATATTTGTTTTGTAACGAAATATCCCGTAGATGTTGCGAATGTCATTGATATCTTGATAATTTTAGTTTTGTCTACGATTACAAAAACAATAAATCATTGTAGATATATCGGTTTGCCTATGCTTACATTTCTTATAAGATGTTATTGCAACAAAACAAAGTAATTGATATGATATTCAAAGCTTTTCGTGACATGTTAAAATGTATATTTCTTCGTTTGTATGTTTTGGGTATTACGTCTTACCGACGCGACGCAGTAAATGTCATATGGTGACGTTCCAGGTTTACTGGTGCAGGAAGAACTCAGGTGCCCTTCAGTGCATTTTTCCAGGCACGAACGGACACCTATGTAGAACCACAGACATTATCTGAATATTTTGTCGACAAAAACAATATTATTAAGTTTGCTATCAATAAGACATGTAAGAAAGAAATGGGCTTTTTATTGCAAATTACTTTCTTCAATTTGATATAGGTCTGTAAATGACATAATATATTTTAGGGAAGGCAACTTATAAATAGTGGAGCATCCATTTTACGGTTCAAGTTCCTAAATCCGACTATACGTCGCACATTCTAAACATTCGAATCGCTTGTCTCTTTTACAACTTAGAAGGCAAGAATTTTAAGTTTATTATTGATGTAAGGGACTTTGAAAGATGGATGGTTTCTCATTTAATCTATAAACTGACGATTTGATTAACAGTTACTATTAGAATCGCTGTTTGTGTGAAATCTCGGATAATTGAATACAATAATTATTTGTAAAACGTAAATGTCTTTACTAGTAAACGTAATACTTTTTAAAAAATGGGAAATCATCAATGTCTTAAGATAAATGCGTTTGTGATATTTTTTACGCTGTAAATGTCAGTTTGATGTAAAACTTCAGTCATGTAATCATAAAGAAAACCCATTTTCAGAAACAGTTTCAAAGTCACGTTTGTTTTTGTTTTCTATGTTCAATTCAATAAGTTATAAACATAGTACTAGACCATTAGACCATCTTTATTGTTTAAAACTATTCTAATTTTGAATTTAAAATAAAATCTAGTCTGTTTTTGGAATACGTTTTTTTTTAAATTACTTTTTACGTGAAATGTTTATTTAAATGGTATATAATTTGTCAATATGTCAACAGTGTCTTATAACATTTTGGTATGTGGACGCTTACTGAAAAGGTTTCGTATACTCAAAAAGGAGTAAGTATTGATATGGGTTATGAATTAAGTATTTTCAGAAGAAATGAAATATTGTACACATAAATTGTAAAACCATTTTCAAGTACATGTATATGCATTTACTACAATATAAATTCCACATTTGTCTGTAAGATGTGCCCATCTTTTATCAAGCCATCCCTTTGTAAGTTGACAAGGAATTAAAGTTTGATTCAGATCATAATCCAAAATAATGATTTAAACGCTGCTCACATATTTGCAGAATTTCGGAGCTTAATGTTTCAAAACAATCATTCGAATGACAGAGGTCGGATAATAATCCCGACTGTCAAAAAAAAAATTGAAGAACAACAACTAAACTTTGTTACATATATGTCAATCAATTGTAATTTCTGTTCAATCCTACACAACTGAAACTACATTTTAGTCACTGCTTGCTTTTTGACATGCTTTAATTATAGTAGGGTGATACATGTACATGTAAGAGCTAAGATATTTTATCCATTATTTATGGATAGTCGTTTCTTTGTTTTAAACACCTGACATAAACGGTATAGACGTCATTTAAAAATAAATAATAAGCAGTTTTATACAAAAGCTGTTTTCCTCTAAAAATGTATGTCTTTTTTTAAAACAAAAAAGCCCTCCCGATTAGTAATGTCAGAAACAGATTTTAAACATTGTGCTATATAAATACAGTGCTGTTATGGACAATTGAAATCAATGGAAATTTAATGGAGACTTAAATCACGGGAATGTCAGTTTTTGCATTTAGCATTTTCAAAAACGAAATTGCTCATGAATATAATATCTTAATATTTTATTATTTAACCAAATTTTCTTGTTTAAAATTATAAATATAGTTATAAAATTTGTCGGTTAAAGAAAAGGGTGTTAGAAATATTTCTTGATTATGCGGTCTGAATGACGAATACAAATATTGCATTTCTAAAAGCACTGTTTGTCTTCTTGGTTTTAATGCAAACGTATATTGAAAACAATGATGTTACAACAATGTGTTTCAGTAATTAACTTGTCTTTACTAGACTAAGTGTAAAAACTGAAGTCTTAAAATGTTTTCATTACGTTAATATAGCATAAAAAGTAACATATAATTAGTTAATAAATAAATAAACCGAATTGATGCTTCACACAAATGCGCCTGTTTAAGTTATGTTGTTATTCTTTTGTTGTGTGCGGGAGGTGTTTGTGTTTTGTTTGCTGCTATTTGCATTGTTTTTTTAACTGTTTACCTGTCTAATGCATTCTTGAACAACATCATTTGTTACCCTTATACAAATGCAAAGTTACCTCAACTGCAGTGAAATCAATGTATCGATATAAGACATTTCTATACAATGTACAATATAATCATTGAAAATGCTTTTAGGAATGTCAATACAACAAAGATAATTCATTTTGCAGACATGATCCATCTGAATGAAATATTATCAGTTCATGATGTTTTATAAAATTGCAGCCTTCTTGTCTGATGTATGGTATCATAGGTTACAAACTACTGCAAAATACTACGTTTCTGTTATAAGTCTAATGCATGACTTGGATGAAAACCATCAATTATATTATACAGTATTAAAGGAGCATGCTCTCAATATTGAAGATACAGCGAATGTTACCATATTGATTTTCATATACCGACAATATCTATTGAACTAAATTCAAAGAAAATGTGCATTGGATCGAAACCTAAAATAAGTGTTACTTATTTATTTCTAATATTAATTGATTTTTATCTTGTTTTAATTCATATCGTTTAAGAATCAACGTCCTAAGACAAGATCTTTATTGTTTACGAGTAATGAATTGCGTGCTTTTTTAGAATAGACGTCTCATATAATTTAATCTGCCAGCAGAAAGAATGAGAGAAAAAAAGGCGTTCACCAATAACAAATCAGCTTATTACTGTCACTGATTTATGATATCATATATTTCAATATAAAAAAGTTAAAAAAAAATCATGGTATCAGTCAAATGTACTTTAAGCAACGTTTTAACATGTGTGCCTTTGTACTTCAATAACAAGCTACAATGTCAAAAAAACAAAACACTTTGATATATCATGTATCTAGTTAATAACCCAATCGTATCAATGCCATTGTAATAGGAAGGAAAGCCTTACTTATCTCCTAGACCATGCTATAATTTGCCCCATCAAAATTGTCACGGAAAGCTACCATTATATTACTAATCGCAGGCATGTCCTAATGATTGTTTATATGAAACTGCCTGTTCTAGCTTGATTGATGGTAAAGAAATTATATCAAATGAAAGAAACCATTTTCAATAAAGCCGTATTATTACTGTAACATTTATCATACTATTGTTTTATCTTTATGATCTTTTCCAGGACAATGGTCAAAACTTGTTCTATAATTTCCACGGAAGTTTACAGATGACGGTAAAATGATAGTTATGTAAATGTGTGTAATATTGTATTATTATCAATTCTCTCATCGGTAACTGTTTTATTACACTGTTCTATATATATTATTTTTTATCAGTTTTTATCAATTTGGTTTAACAAGTGAATCTAGTTTTAAAATTAAGGCATAATATTTATAAAAATCTGGAAACAAAGTGATCCCTCGGAAGCATTAATCACAACAAAATTACAAGAGAACTGCAGACTCGGTTTCATTGTGTTTGTACATGAGGGATAATGAAAATGTGCAACATCCCTCACGCCCCCTAGCACTGGCTTCAGCGATACTCAATTCTCAACACTTAATAGTGCTTTCTCAACACTTAAAAGTGCTGGCATCAATGATCCCGAAGGACCAGAAAAATATAACAACACTGAAGTGAAGTACGGGGCAACTTTTTACAGCTGCCACACAGCACTTGACACCTGCTGTTGTGAAGTATAAAAATCTGGAAACAAAGTGATCCCTCGGAAGCATAAATCACAACAAAATTACAAGAGAACTGCAGACTCGGTTTCATTGAGTCATAAAGCAATTCAAGTTATTACATGTCTTGGAGTTCATCATAAAATATGTCGTAAAATTTAACAAGAGAGAGAAACGTTAACTGGGCACTTTGGTCAATATATAAATAATGAATAATATATGTAATTTGAACATTTTGCTTGAAAAAAAAAATATTTTCAGTAGTTCGATGCAACTACACAAACTGTAAACTTTATCATACAATAACAAATATATGTGTTAACATTGATTTTCATAACCTAGGCTCAGTAATTGTCCTGTTTTTAATGCTTCCGAGGGATCACTTTTTCCAGATATTGTTCATTTACATTTCAAAAAGCGTCTAAGTCAATAAATATGTATTATGTATATATGGCTATTTTGTGCTCAATTTCATGTTGTTTAATTAAAATAGAAAATTTGTTTTCAACTCTTTTAAAAATCGACCGGACGACTATGGCAACAACGTAATTTACACTTTAAGCTTTAATGTACATAATAAACATATTTCTTATCATATGTCTTTATACCTTGAAGACTATGAAATAATTTGATCTCCTCGTTATTCTTCACAATATTTAATAACAGAATATGTATTGGTGTTGAAAACGGCGGCATTGTCATTGATAACGCGTCGTACTCGTAGCCTGATTATTTCTTATTATGGGTTCAAATGCCGTCCGGGGAAAGCCGTTTACACTTCAACATAAAACAATTGTTATCTTTGCCTTGTACTGGTTGGTACCAGAACGTGTCCAGTCAGTCTTATACTAGAAATGAGAGTTGCAAATTCGGTAAGAGGACTCAAAAGTCAGGGCTGTTTATCGTAACTTACAAAAACAGTAATTGACTTCCGGTGTATTTATTGTTAAAAAATTTCTCATTAGTTTGCCTATCAGAAACATAACTCCTGCTTGAATGCGTCAAAAGATGACCCTAAATTGAACTGACATATCCGAAAAGATTGAGTTAAATCAGAAAAGAAGAAATTAACATTAACTTTGTATCATTCTGTCAAATAATCAACCCTAAGTAGAGCAACATCTTTTTGTGTCATATTCAGCCTTCCATGGGGAAATTTCTTTCTATAGGTCAATCAGAACTGTACAAAAAAGAGATAAATATAATTCAATATTTTACTTATTTAAGCGAGATAAACTATTGGCATTTTTTACTAACAAATTTTGATAACATGTAAAAAAATTTTAATAATGTTACTTATTTGTTTAGAATTATTGCTATCTCATGAGTTGTGTTACAGGAGTGATCCAATAACAGAAGGTGGTAAAATAATTGCCATTTTCACGAGCCTAAAGCATCTGCTTTAGATCCAATTAATGATTTTTTGTAGCTAAGTAATTGCAAAATAGCTGTAGGTTAGCTCTCATGTTAAAAGACACTGACAAAGGTTCTACAAAATTCTGGAAACAAAGTGATCCCTCGGAAGCATTAATCACAAAGTCACGTATATTATTTAGAATATAGCAGCGTACGTGCCATTTTGACAATTTCACTATACGTCCAGTATATACTACATCACATTTAAACAGACAGCGTATTTTCCAGTCATTTTATATTGCTATATTATCTTCTACTTCTTACACATGTCAACAACTTTCTCCAAAATATTGATATTCCTGATTTTTAATACTTTTTGATAAACATGTAGTACAATAGATAAATACAGAATCCCTAAAGAAAGCCCAACACGGCAAAATTGAAAATGTTGCAGGCTCGGTTTGATTGAGCAAGTTATCGTCCACGCCCCCTAGCACCGGCTTAAACAGAAATCAACATTTAAACATGAAATAGTAAAACTCGACACATCATAAAATATACTAAAAAGTTAAGAATTTAGAAAACATAGAAAACCATTCAAATCATTTTCTTAAATATAAAATGTTTGATTTGTATTACAAATGTATAGATTAAATGAAGTCCAATGAACGAAGTCCATAAATAAACCATCTGCTTAATTTAGTCACACAATGTGATCAAAAAGGGTACCCCGTATGGAACCGAATATCCCTAACGTCAAAAAAGAACAATCGATTCTCAAGAAAACCTTATTTTAGTCAGAGCATGTTTTCCGTCAGTCTTATCTTTTTGATAAAATTTGATTTGTACAATAGTCATAAATCACACGTGACAACCATACGTGTTAATTTCCCGACATGACGCGAATGATTAGTTCAGTTGACACTTAAATAATCAATTACATTGATTTGATCTACAAACAGCTATTTTTCTATCAATCATTACTCAATGATGCTTAGATTTGCATTTGTTTAATAATTGTCAGCAGAAAATGTGCAACAGGCCAATAAGAATAAACTAGAAAATCAGGAAAATAATGTATAAAATACATAATAATGATGCATTTTCAACGTACATGCGTTAAATGAAAAATACAAAATAATCAACACCAACCGTATAATATCCTGTATGTATAACAAATCAATTGTCACGTAAAACGCTTTTAAACCGGACTTGACTTGTCGGTATTATTATAAACAAGAATTGTTTATCCTTACAAAACTAATTTGGTATGTTTCCTTTTTAAGTTCATTTTATTCGGTATTCACGTAAAACAAATGAACTTAGATATACATAAATGTAAAATTTAAAATACTTTTCAGTTTAGCGAAAATATTGATTAATTATGTTTGTTTGTTTTTATTTTAATTGGCATACCTTATTGCATTAATTATCTGTGTGACTACTGTAGACAAAAGGAAAGAGAGAAAACACATTTAGTATTGAATCAAATTCAAATTCTCAAAGTGTCAGACACATCTGTTGCTAAAAGTTATCTTGAATTTAAATATAAAAGGGTGAGAGAATAGTCTATCTTACGTGCAAAATTACAGTTAATGAAGACCAGCAAGTAAAATGAATCTGAATAGACATTGTTTAAAAAAAATTACATAATTCCTGAATTCAATTTTACATTACATTTTGTCTGACAACTTTTTACTATCAACAGTTATTACAAGTATTTTTTGTGACAAACTTTGTAAGAGAATCATATGTGAAATTGGAAGAATTATAAAATAGATAAATACAAAATCCCTAAAGAAAGCCCAACACGGCAAAATTGAAAATGTTGCAGGCTCGGTTTGATTGAGCCTGTTCATGGACGGTACTGGAAAGTGCAAGTAACCGTCCACGCCCCCTAGCACCGGCTTAAGCAGAATTCAACATTTAACCATGAAATAGTAAAATTTTGAATTTAGAAACATCCGCAGATGTGCTCATACGGCGGTTATCATGGAACCTTCAATATGACACTTCCGTGCCATTCCATGAAAAGCGGCGTATGGTCCCCAAGTAATAAAAAGCGTGTGCCCTAAACGAGAAAACAATGGGCGGAACTAAATAAAATGGAATTTTGAAAGGGGATCAGAGGTTATTAAAAGAAACCAGACTTATTGTATCTGTATTTTATCATATTATGTAATAGGTTTCGAAGTTAGATGGTAAGGTAACATCAATACAAAGTACATAAAACATCTTTTTACAAATTTAAGAATTATTTTGTTTATTTTGATCTGAAAATAACCTTATTATTAGGTTAAATGAGATGACCTTTACAAAACATCTCACGTAAGCCTAAATTTATTTTGCACAACATTGCAATAGCAATTTTTCATTTGTCGCTTATATCATTGGCTGTTAATTATTCTTGACATACTTTGTCATTTTGTATTGGTTAACCATCTGGATTTCATGTGTGTTAAAATTGAAATTCCCGACCAAGCCCAACCCATATAACATTTAGTTACCTTTATATATTGGGTAAATAAAAGTGTGGAACATTTCGTTATTCTTCATGCATTGTTTCTTTATATCAAACATACTGGCTGAAAAACAAATTGAATATGGAATTAATTGATTGGTCTTTCCTGTAGACTTCTATTTTAACGACGCTGGTTACAGAAATGAGTCACCAATAGCACAGTTTATCGTTTTTTTTTTTTGTTTTTTTTTTGTTTATTTCAAAAGCTGTGAGATTTCCGTACAATAATTAAGAATATAATCATGTTTCATATAGGAATGTTATTTTTTGGTTTGAAAGCACCCCTTTCTTCCAAGTAAAATAACCGCTTTGTAGAAAGTTATGCAATCATCCATTGCTCATAACTTCCCATATTTTATATTTGTAGGATATGAGTTACAGGTCATATACGAAAATCAAAAACAAAACCTTGGCTAAGACATGTAAGAAGTCAGTGGTTTCTGTTGGTGAGAAATGTTGTTGGTTTGGTTTGATAGTGCCTTTCTATTAACGATCAACAACACTGAAACTGTCGTGTATATACTAAATTTAATGGAAAGGAATATAGACACTGTAATACTGAACACCACAAATGTGTATGTCTGAAAACGCAAATCACTCCTGATTTATTCATTGATATCTCTGCTTGTAAATTTGTTTCTTAGCTTATATGGTGTATGCTGTCACTTCCAAATGTTTAGGCTATTATTTAGAGAAGAACTATGTCTCCTTAAGATGGAGCAAAACAAGATAATAACAGCAATTTATTAATCATATAACGACTTTTCACAGATAGGAGAATGATTTATAAGGCAACATAACATTTTCAAGGACGAGAGAAAATTATATCAAGTCCGACAAAAGACAAACTTTTGCAAAAATTAGAATCTGTCGTGAAAATAAGATACGTTTTTATACTCACACACATTTACTCAATACATATTGACGCATCTTGTACAGACTCAATCAAACCGACTCAGCAATTTCTATGTAATTTTGTTGTGAATAATGCTTCTGAGGGCTCAATATTAACATATTTAAATAAGCGTGAGGCTAGCCGTAACTTGTGGATAATGTGACACTTTCTTTTTTTAAATATATTGACCCTACCTTCCAGTTTAGCGGCTGATATTAAGAATTTTGTTTTTAGGTATACGCAGTGATTGTTCGGGATGATCCCATATGGAATTATGGATACTTATGTTTCCAACCTCTGGCCTGCTTTTCCAATTTGAGTTTACTTTATCTCCTCCAATGGTTTACATGGTTATATATTTAACGCGTTTGATACAGAAATTTTAAACAGAATGTTATATTGATATTCCCAGTGTCTATTAAAAAATGAATAAATGTTAGTTTGTAATTGTGACGGATTCCGATGCTTCTGACATTGGCAAATACATAAGAATGTCATGCATATTTCAGAGCATTATAACCTTATATACTGTCGCTTTAATTATTATTGTCTAATACCTTTAAGATTGTTTATTAATATAATTATTTTACAATGTTGAATTTTATTTTATTAATAAATACAACTGATATGAATAACAAATTTAAAACCAGAATATTTATTTATACGATAAGTGGAGAATATACACTCAAACCTAAAATAAACGTCACCTTAAAGAGAAACTTCTGAGGTCTTTATTTTTGGGTTTGACTCTGTACTATTTAATGTATAAAGCGTTTTTGAAAGATGGTTTTTATTCGCCGTGTGATTTTAATCGATGGTGTTTCACACATGTTTGACTGTATCTTGATATTTTGTTAACAATACATTTATCTCAAGACATCAGGAAATGGGAATATTTTCAAGAGAGCCGCATAGGCTTCATAATATTTTTATTTTAAAAAAATGACATGACACGTTCACCAGCTATATCAAGCCAATAAACAATTTTGGGTTAGACTAAGCAATGTCTTTCAATTACTTTTCACTCGGTTTTAAACAGTGTAATATTACTCATATCTTATTGACACTTTTAAGTCACACTCTTGACAGAAAGGTAATTTATAAAAGTAATACATGCATCTGGAAATGAGGTTTTGCTATTGCAATGCAATGGTCCAATTTATTTCCTGTCAGCTTTCGTGTTTAGTTTCATATTAAAACATCATTGAATGTTAGTATTTATGTACAAAAATAGGTTTTACATGTCATAAATGAACACTACACGCAATGTCACTTCACAAAAAGCAATTATTTCTGTATACAATAGTGCCGAAACAAAAACGGACCATGACAGTTTTAACATTGCTACACGATGACCAATTACACAAGTTTTTTTTAAATATATTCGAATGCAAAATCTTAAGAATATGTTTATTTGCTTAGTGAAAAAAAAACCTTAAAACTCTCCTAAAATCTCTAAAATGTATGCATCGATTATGCTTCTTGACAAAAGGCTAAAGTTATTGTTAAGCACATCAAGCCTCAAATTATTTTTATTTATTTTACAATTTTTCTCATGTTCGTTTAATCTGAAAGTTAATAAATGCAGATTGGCCATACAGTAATACCGAACTATTCATTATTTTACGTTTTTGCAACTGATGCAGATATGGAAATTCTGCTGCTTTATATGATTGTTGCTCTGCTTGTCAACCATTGGTTTAAACTTTTATAGATAGATAATACCGCTTCATATGTTTAACACAAGTTATATGTGTCTCTCAATAAAATTCAAATATCCATATAAATAAACAGATACAATGCATACGTTTACAGTATAATCAATAAAAAAATGTCGTTAAAAATGCTACTTATTAACACGTCTACAGACTGTCAGTTTAAGTTATCATCTGCGTCGTGTTAAAAGAAAAAGCGTCAAACAGTTGCGATGAACAATCTATTCAATTAGCCGTTGACAACATTGCTTATCCTACCTTGTTAACCCCGAGACAAATAACCAATGAGCAAGAGAGTTTTGAAAAGTAATTTGATGTTTTTAGATATATATATTTTTTTTGCTTTTTATTCCAGTCGGTGATCGTTGTTCAATACAACAGCTTTGTTATTTCAACATAAAAATAGAACAACAATCATTCATGAATTGAAAGACGTTTGCTCTAATGAATCTGCATTGCTTAAGAAAAGAATTTTCAATAAACATACTGAACAATAACTTACAAACAAGGTGTCGAGGGGACAGATGTTTGCATAATCAGCTAGATCTAAAGTTAAAATATTTAATAGTAATCATTGCATTGATTCAGGTAATAGACATGTTATTCTGTGAAGTCTGATTTATAGGTGTTAGGTTAAACTAACTGATGCAAGTAATGGTATTAAATATGGTTTATGTCGGTTATTTGAACTGTTTGCTCTTTCATCATACAATTCACACTTTCCTTTCGAATTTTTACAAATAGCTATTGTCGCCAAAAAATAAAAAAAATATATTAGCCAGATTAATAATAAATAATGTGGTTATGTTTCTCTACTGTCTTTCCATAACATGCAGTTAATTTTATATTATAAAGAACGAATAGTTTAAATGATAATGTTACATTGCAATTGAACATGTGATTTTTACCAGGCATTCCGAACTCATTTGTCACACATTTTTGTCTGTGATGTCTCAAATCAACCAGACATTGTGTTTATGACTTTATTGGTCTGATTTGTGATGTAGGAACAGCTACATCATGTAAGAATTTTGATTCTTTCTGACTGGTTTACACCTACAATTTTTATTACAAACAAGTGGAAAATTTGATGTTTTAAATGTCAAAGCTTTCTTTATGCACAGTCTGTGTTATTACAGTATGACAAAAAAGAACGAAAACTTAATATTTTACTTCTTAACAAGTATTAATCAACTTAATATTGCAACTCATATCTGGTATTTTTAATATATATGTTGTATAATTGATTGATTGCTTGTAGACAACTTACCCCCTGTATCGTCTTCTCAAATAGTTTTCAATCAAACAATCCATCAAAGATCTTTGATTTCGTAAAACTTAAAACAATATTTGGTTAAATTATTTTTACTTAATGTGTATATATTATACCTTGATTCAATTCATTTCAGTCAATAGAAATAAGTTGTTTACTTCTTTACTTCTTAAGCAATTTAAATACGCTTCCTTCTCTACACCATGGATTGTTTTGTATTAATCATATGTTCATTGACATATATTGCTTTATATAAAAAAATCAGTATTTCAACAACATATATGTCTTTGATTCAATATACGTACGCTTCTCACTTCTCGGCCTGTAATTTAATAATCATAATTAATGTCTTTCTAAAGGCAAACACCATGGCATATCCTAAATCAGGTCTATTTGACCGTATTCATCATACTTCGATAAAAATACAATTTCGGTAGCATATCTGTCGGGAGTAAAAAAAATTATATACATGCATCATTTCCTAGTTATAATAAGGCAATTGTGATTTGTTTGAGATGTCTTTTGAATGAAGCATCTTTCAATATCGCTTTGAAAAGTTTGTCGGTGTTTGGTAATCAGTGCAAATTGATACTTCAAACCAAACTTAAAAGGTATAACGTGAATAGTAAAAAATAATATGCTACAGTCAATTTAACCCTAACTAAAGATTTCGTTTTGGATTGGATAGTGACTGAATGGAGTGCATCATTCCTGAAAGAATATGTACAAATGACATTAACCGCACACCTGTATTTTACTTTAAAAGTTGTGGTGCAATTATTTCAGCAATAACATAACATGAAAAATAAGCCATGAAAGTCGATTTCGCCGCTTTTTAGGTAACTCTATTTTCCAAAACTTTTTATGAATTGATTTTTTTTTCGATATATTTTAACATATTCTAACAATCATTTTCATTTGAAGAAAAGTTTAAATTTTAAAGTGTTTTCCTTTTTCTGCAATAAAATAACAAGCTTTATTGTCCCCTAAACGACCTTTTTTTTATCATGTTAACATTCCATCAAGTAAGCACAATGTAATCAATGAGACTGTAAGTGAAAGGATAGCGAAAAAGATCTCTTAAACCATGCTATAATTTTCCAATTAATAACGGTCAGGGAAAGATATCAATCAAATTACTTACCGCCGGCATGCCTTAATATATGTTGATTAAGCCTGGATGATTGGAAAGAAATCATATTTTAAGATAGAAACCAAATTTGTTTATTATCATGATCATGAACATATTTAGTATGATGTATATTTGATATTTTCAAAGATATTGTCAAAAGCTGTCTAAAGCATATTGCATAGTACTGACGTATAATGGTCTCAGGAAAGCACAAAAGATTCAATAATCATGTTTGCATATGCCTCTATCAATCTTTAAATAAAGGGTTGAACTGATTTGACTTTTGCATCAATGTACTACAATTATATCTATAACAACTAGAGGCGATGTTTTGTTTTGTTTTAAATATTACAAACCATTTGGTATTATTACAAAATATATATAAAACATATAAAAATTATTATTGGGCCTCCTTAATAAACGTATTTTATTTTGTGTGATACAATGCTAAAAACGATACCTGTTTTATTATGTGATCTCTGATTAGAACAACGTAATGCAATACATGAATATGTTACAAAATGGTTTGCAAGTATTCCAAAGCAGCAAGAAGACTTATATGGTAAAGGGAACAATATCTAGGAGACGTTAGGTCAAGAAGAGCTTTGATTCACAAAATAAATAGATATTTCTACTTAATACAGTTTTTCTTTACAACGTGGTGTTTGAGTGAATTCTTGTATTGTCTAGGCCGAGTGAATAGAAAAAAAACACGAAGTTGTTTTTTTTAAATTGTTACAGCAACTTAGCTTATTATATTATGTTTATAAATTTGTAAATACCAATGACTGTGTTTTATTTAAACAGGACTATGATTGATGTACAGTAGCCTTTGTTCAGACATAAGTAAAGTGTTTAGACAAGTATACAATATTCCCATAAAAAGTCCTAATGTAGGAAATAAACATGTTTGTCTCGGTTGTTATGCCAATATAATTGCTGTCAGGAAGAATAGGATTTGTCCCTTAATTGATTTATAGATTTAAAACGGGACATTGCTTCTGCCATGTCAAAACTGTTTGTTTATCATTATTTTGTGTACATATTAATAGTATGCCATGATGAAAACAATGGCCAATAGAACACACTTAGATTAATTTATATGGTCTCTTGGGTTCAAATGCGTATGAAACTACGAACACAATCGAACTTAAATAAATCCTGTATTTAATATGAAGAAATAGATATGTTGTTTAATGTGTGATGAATGATCCATGTTTTAAGATACCCTGCAAAACTAATTGAATGCCAGGCAGATTCAACACTGCTTTGAAAATATTGCCCAATCAATCTCATGCAAAACATGACAGTTGCTATATGATCATGACATTGGTTATTAGATTCATTTTAGCAATTTTCCTTTAATCATACTGTTAAACTTGCGTTTGATGCATAACATCCCTTCAAAGATTTGACATTATGATTAAATGGGATGATTCAACTTTGTTAGAACGTATTGATCACATAATCAGGTTTTTAACTTTAATAGCATGATGCATGATCAACGTTGAATTTGCAGTTATCAAAATGTCAATCGGGTTTCAGTCCTTTCATCTTTATGTCTAAATAAGTGATATCAGTTTTATGTAATTATATCAGCACCAACATGTATACCGTAAAATAATCATAAGAAATTTTGGTAAAGAGATTTTTATCATTATGTAGATGTTCTTACTAAACACTAGCAGAAATACGTATAAATGTAAAGTGTAAATGTTGTGAAAAAACATAACTCCTAATTGAATGCTTTTATAATTGTCAAAATATCGTGCTGGCATAACTAAACAGATCGGGATAAATATTAGAAGAAGCAATAAACAGTTACCGAGAATCATACTGTCAAACAATTAACCAGAAGTAGATCAATTTTTTTTTTATCAAACTCACGCTTCCCTAGTGTCTGAATTCCTTCCTAAACACTTAAACGTTATATATATTTAATACATTTTTACATCTTTACATATCACTGAACAGTGAAATAAACTCTTTCCCGTTATATCCTGCTCTTTGGTATAAAATTTGTCTGTAAAATTGTCTTTAACTTAAACATTTCCGCTTAATATGTTACATGAGTGATTCAATGACAGAAGATGGAATCTACAGAAATTGCCGTTTCCATGTGCCTAAAACATCTTCTTCAGATATATCATACTGCTCCAATTAAGGAATTTTCGCAGGTAATTAATTGTAATTATAGCTGTAGGCTAGCTTTTAATTTAAAAACACTGACACATTTTGTAGAATGTCACGTTTATGATGTGGAGTATAGCACCGTACGTGTCATTTAAACGATAGTACAGTGTCGCCATACACCAAGTAATAATACATGTATAGTGTAAACTGGTTATTAGTTAGAATACGTTTTTTGTTACAGTCCGATTTGTCTGTATATTTGATTCACAATAAAACATACATTTTGAAAGCTGTTTCTATTGAGATGGAGAAATAACTGAATTTCAATCCAAATATTTACAGTACGAGGTACTTGATAGACTTGAAAGATCAAAAAGAGAATCTAAATACGTCGTAGTTTTAGACAACCGCCTTTATTCCGAAGAATATTGTAAAAATAGTTATAATTGATGGTTTCGTTTATTGCGCTTGAGCGCTGTTTCAGCTTTAATTCGCTCGAAACCGCCGAATAAAGTTGGACAAATAAACAAATAGTTGAATGCTTACAGCTTATTGCCTTTGTAAATGTTGTAAAGTATTGAAACCAACTTTAACATATTATTCATTATCATAAGCTTAGCATGTTCAGATAATCAACTTAAAGGAAGCATTATATTTTTACAAGACATAATGAACGTAACAAACGTGATGGAAAAAGCCAGCACGGAACACGCATTAAATGTTCAAGCAATAATCATTTAAGATCGCCATGAAAAAGTTCAAAGACTGGCAAAATCACTGTAATACATTCACAAGGTTAGCTTTTAAAAAGCTAGTAGCGACTCGCTTCGTAATTTTTTGCCAGGGTTGTGTTTAAATGTAAAAATGACAGTTCTGTTAGCTGAAGAGACTTCAGCGAACATCAAAATAAAAGTGACATATAAAGTTATGGAAGCCAGTTCTCTCAGTTTAACAAAGAGGAATATGAGTATATATGAAGATGCATGTAAACAGATAGAATGAAGTCCCTATGTCTATGTACATTTACTATATGGACTGTTGACCTTGACCAAAAAAATGTTAGATAGGTAGAATTCATAAAGATGTCTCTTTATACGAAGTTAAGTTGTAATATGTTATTTAGTATTGGAATGAGTGACAGACACAAGTCCTATACAGGAATATATTACTGAAGAACTCTCTTGGGTGTAGGCGAATTTAGATTCATGGGGCATGATTAACATTCGATTTGTACAAGTTCTCAAGCCTCGTAAATCCCGGTCAAAATAGACCGAGAGAGACCGGAAGCGACCGGACCGGAGAATAGTATATCCCAGTAAATGCATACACTAAATATCGCACCGGAAGAAAAAAAGAAAAAGAAAAATAGCAGAGAACCAGATGTACACTTATGTTAATTAACCAAATAAAAACTTACTACAGAGAAACCAGGTGAAATCGCTAAATCAAAAGTCAGTGTGAATATGATTTATTGAAAATAATTCATGAAAACAAACATTTTACGCATCATTATATCTTTGCGCTCAAAGCAATACTTGCTGCTTTTTAAAAATGGCGTGAAAATTGAAGGTTTTTTTGACGCTATGTAAGATTAAATTTGATTGGCTAAATAATTTTGGATTCCAGTCCTGACAAATAATTTTTGTAGAAAGCTGGAAGCCAAGCTTCGATTAAATTTTTGGATGGATTCGGAGTTTTAGGTTGTTTCTCAGTAAAATCCTAACGTTATACAGGCGAGCCGGCAACACGACGTCTGAAAGCATGTTTTGTTTTATAACTTTAGGGAAAATAACTTTTGTTAGCATAAGTTAATCCTATTACAAATAGATTAATAACCTATTATTAGATTAAAATGTTCCCTTTTGTTAAAAGAAATCCCCAATTTATCAAATTATCAAATGAGAAAAATAAAATGTATCACAAATGGGCATTTTTTGATGCTTTGAAGATTATTGCCTTCTTTGATTTATCATTCATTATCGATGTACTTTCTCTATCCCCTATGAACAGGAATTTGAATGAATTCTCCTGAACAGGGATACTAAATAGTACTCTATATATTTGAATAAATTGTTCTTATACGTGTTGTTCTAGTTATATAATATTGATTATTATTACGCACATTTGCATGGTATCTACAAAATAAAATGTGTATTTAAATTGTAACCAAAAACAAAGAATGATATAACTATAAAATCAAAACAAGAGATTCATCGTACATGATTAATACAACAATGTATCAAACATTTTTTAATATTACTTTAATACTTTATCAGATGTTTTAAGAATGAAAACCATATATTTTGACGACATCAGGGGAAACATATAAAATTCCAAGTTTGATAAAATTATATCACAATACAAAGACGTAACTGTAACTTTGGTTTAAGTCTTATTTCGGACATAGATTTAATAAATATTTTTATCAATATCTATTTAACACACTGTTTAGATGTTTTAATTATTTTGCAATGCCAATACGACGTTACTTTAGAGGTCAGCAAGGCAGAACGATATTCAAGGAATACCGCCCATCATAGGAGTATCGGAAAGGTCATACAGTAGGACACGGTAGAGTACTCACGGTTTTACAAACTCGAATCGCGATAAAACATGCATTATTATTAGTTAAAGCTACTCTATGGATTATATTTTTTGTCTGTTTGCCTTATCTTTTTTCTATCAACTAATATAGTACAACCGTTATAAATAAACGTGACAAGCATACATGTTAATATTCCCTACATTGCAATGATGATTAGTGCAGTTGACATTTAAATCATCATTAAGATCGGTTGATAAGTCAGCAAGTAGCTTTTATGTAAACATCCATTTCTCAATTATGCTTAGATTCTAATTTTGGTAAATTATTGTCAGCAGACACTGTACAACAGGGCATATCAGAACAAAATCATAAGAGAAAAAAAACGTTTGTTCATAAAATAAAGTGCATTTCTTACATTTTCTGTGTAGTCTGATAATTTTTCTATAATTAATTTTCACACGAATTATGATAGAAATAAACATACCAACTTATCAGTGACTGACTAACCGTATAGACGATTACATTCCTCTTTAGAAAACAAAGAAGCGTATAAAATCAATCTTTTTAAAAAAAAAAAAGAATTTTCTCATTGTTGTAAATAAAAGTTTCAGTTACATAAGATAAACGTTCATGTATAACCTTTTCCTTAACACATAACAGTATGATTGATTCTTTAAATATACCATAGCAGCTGTAAATTCTACAATTTATGTTCCATTTAATTTTGGTTGATATTTTGGGTTATTAAATGTGAGACTATTATTGATGCAAACAAAAGATAACACGTGGATTTTACTTTAAATTGTACTATTATTCGCCACTTTCAGCGTCAGACACATCTGTTGCTTAGACTTTTCCTGAAATTGAATTTAAATGGGAGAAAAAAAACAGTGTGTATTTAGTGCGAAAATACACTTATAAAAGATCAGCTAGTATGACAAAAAAAAAAAGTTCTTTATTTATAACATACAAAACTGTGACCTTAATCCAATTTAACATTTAATAGGGCAGTTTTCTGATCCCATTTTACCACCATCCGTAATAGCTAGTGCTAGCGTAATTAACATGTATGTTAAAGAAAGGGATATTATTTGTTTAATTTTAAGATTTACAGAAAAAAGAATTCCAATCGGTAATATTATCAGATCTTATCAAATTTAAATTTTGAGTCCATTATTTTCAAATGAGACAAAACAAAAATAAAACAAGAAAAAATGTATGCGTACGAATCAAAAGTGTTCTAGGAAAAATATGTTGATAAACTTGACTTAATAATTAGCAAAAAACAATTTTAGAAATCGGCAGTGTTCTAAATACAAACAGATATCAATACTTGATCTGATAAATGGTTTTTGTTTTATTTGTTGCATATGTCTGTAATAAAGGACGTAGCTGCATTGGCGGAATTGTAATTCTTCAGCCATTAAAATGCACTGTTTTCAAATGAATCGAAAAAAGGAACACTTTAATAGACATTATTAATCACATCTATTTCCAACAGAAGCTGTGTGGGAGAGAATAAATGCTATGGTCGAGACAATGTTTTCTAGACTTGTCTAATGTAAACTGAAGAAACAATATATTGTATAAAGGGTAAGACAGACTTTTGTCTCAAACAATACTAATCGATGTAATTCAGATGAAACTAAATTACGATATTTGTGGAACATTAATTACTTACTAATTTAATAGAACTATATCATTATGTTATTGTTACATTATTGTTATATTTAAACAAATTTGCTATTTTGAAGCATATATGCATGTACTTTTTTCTGTTGTTATTTTGTTAATAAGTTCGTTTTGACACGGTTGTATTTTCTAAAAAATGATCGCTTTTTTACATAACTGACAGAGATATGCACGGCTTTATACAAACCGAAATAACACACTCTTGAATCTGTGTCTGTATCCAAAAAGAACTAAGCAACGAATGTGAACAACTTTCTTTCTCAACGATTCGGGTGTTTGCTTCAATATTATGGAATTCAAAACATCTGTGCCAATAACAATCCATTTTATCTCTAATCAGAATTAAGAACCAATTATTTCGACAGCCTTATATAGCTCACAGCAGAGAAAAGGTCAATGCTCTTGTAAGATAGCATTGCTAAATTTTAGCCTATTATTATTACTTAACATGTATTTATGTCAAATTAATAAAAAGTTTTATATCGATCTGATAAACTGGTTAAAGGTTTCAAAGGCATTCTTAAGATATTTTGAAATATAGCTTGTTTGCAAAAAAAATAAATAAAAGAATGGGATGAAACAAAAAAATATGAATTTCAAATATTCTTATATTTTCCCGAACTAAAATGTTGGCTTCAATTAAGTTTTAACCCTGACTTTGTTTATGTCGGTTAAGACTGAAACACATTTTCTAACAACTTGTATAATTCTTAATGTTATTTTAGATTTAAGATAATTACTTAAAGTTTAATCAAATTTACATTTTAAAAGGAGGTTTAAACATGAGAACATTGTGTCGATACTATATAAATGGATATGCAACACCGACGGAAATTCTGATAAATACTCCAAATCTGAGGAGAACAAAACGTCAGTTACCTTATTGTGCAATCTAAAATTAACACACACTAATAAGGAGTGTGAATTCTGATCAATAGTGTAGTTCGTATTCATGATATTATTATGTTACATAATGTAGTCAGAACTGAAAGATTATCATTTAGATATTTTAGCTTCTTTGCAATTTATGACCTTGAAGTACGTGCTTTAAGGTGAAAATCGTACTTCATGTACTTATTGTCATCAATCTATACAAACGTCCCTTTTAAATTGTAATAGTTTAAAAGTTCTATTCATATGATAATATTGAAATCATGTTGCATACTTAAACTCAAAGATGTTCAATGACAAAACTAGTGTACATTAATTATATCACATTATAACCGTCCGAAATATATTGCAATAATAAATAAGGGTATGGTGTGTGCTATGTTTTGGGGGTTTTGTTGGGGTTTTTTTTCGAAAATTTATATACATTTATATATGTAAAAGTGATGTAGACAGTGATGAAGAAAACAAAAGATGTGCTATATATATTTGAATGTCAGTATTATAACAACTTACTTAAAATCGATATGAAACATCATTATTTACAACAATAATTTATAAGAGAAATAAAAATTATTTTAACCAATAACCATACATTTAAATATTTAAAATAGGTTTGCGTCTTCAAAAGAAAATAAACATATGAAAATCGTTTTTGATAGTTGCTTGTCATGAAAATTTTTGTTTTATTATGATTGTCTCAAAAAGCCTTAAACTTGATTAAAACTCAATAATTTAGTGTTCATCACTTAATCTAGTAGCTTTAAGAGAGAACTCGTATCCATACATTGTATATAATGCATTTCATAATATTTACAGAAACGATCATTTGTACGGAAAAAGCAGCACGAAGAAACAAAACCACAAGAAATTCACTAAAAGGAGTACAAAACTTCTAAAATCATATATTGTGCATTTATTTTTCAAATCGTACACGTTGGTTTAAAAAAAATATTTGAACTAATACATGTAGCATGTCTTTTCTACTCTATATTGCATGATTGCATGATTGCGCTAGCGTGATGCTTACTGTACTTATAAAATCAACATTACTTGGATTATGGATTGAATTAAACAATTGTTGTCATACAAAGCTTTATTATTATAGATAATAACATAATAACGACCGGTTCATTGAAAGGTCAACTCTGGCATGGCAAATGAGTGCAAACCTCAAGAGGCTAATGTAACGTTCATTTAATGTAGCCCTCCTCCACTTAACTTTAGCTATCCTCGCCTAATATTATTCCGAAAATCAGAGCTGCTTCTTAAAGGCACCAAAATACATTCGGTTGATTACAAAACATATGCTTTATAATTTCAACATTTGACATTAAGTCTGAGAAAGGATATATCCTTCAAATGTATGTGAAGATTTGCTGTGCCTTTGATATTAAACTATCCACTAAAACAGGAAGGGTTTTTATTTTTTCTAAACATTTGTATATATTCTTTTCATTTATAAAGAAGCATTTATAGCTGAGTCAAATTACAATTTTCAAAAACATTTAGTTTTAAACATACTTTATTATTTTTATCTTGGATTTATTGCTTAGTTTTACTGACATTATGTGTATTATTGTCTGCAGTGTTTCCTTGATACTTGAAGCAAAAGATGTACATAAACACGTTTAATGGGTTTTGTATGTTTATCGACAGACTCCGTGTTAAGTATGTGGTGCCAGGTGATGTGAAATTTATACACAAACAGAATAATTGATGCGACATGATACGTTTATTAATTATGTTTGAATGGGCTTTTAATGATGTCTTAGAAATTTTGAATAATTAATACATCCACTTTTATATGAATAAGGGATACAATTATTAGCCCCATTTGTCAACATGCTTCTGACGGGAAGATTTCTCTAATACCTGTAACGTTTCTTGCTCAGTGAAACAACGGCTTCCGCTGGCGGGGCTTTGAATCTTCGCGGCCAACAATCTTTAGGATAATTGTCTGACATACTTAGTCCATAAGAAATGAATATATTTATTTCGGTCTAATGTATTTAAATGATATTTATTTTATGTTCACAGACGCTCTGGTACATAACCATTTGTTTCTATATTTAAGTTAACGTGTTTTTATCAAAACTGTTCTAAAATGCCTTAACTGTGCCGAAGACCGTATTTATTAACATTATTGTTTTTACATGAAATGTTATTTAAATGATGCAATTATATTAGGCAAATTGCTGTTTAAAGTGAATTGATCTGTAATTGAAAGTCTGTAATACAAGGAATAATTATGTTGAAGTTGTTAGCAAGTGTTTGATACATGATCCGATATAAAATATATCTAGAAAGCATGGAATAAAATATTATTAGTCACCAGATAAATAGTCATTCTAAATCACTTAAAACTTTATCTTTTTTTTCAAGCAGTATCTTACGATATATAATAAAGTTTAATGAAACATTTCTAATTTGAAATACTTATCAAAGAAAATGTACCCATTGGAGACCTATCAACTTTTAAATTAGTAATACTATTGAAATAGGCCGTAAATCCATGAACTAACATGTTAAAACAAATGTACACAAGAAGGTTAATTATATTTAACTGTAATATTATATTAAGTGACTGATATAAATTAAAAATGAAAGTAATTGAGGAACAAAAACAATAATATATAAATAAAAGCGAATTAATAAAAATGACTATTGAAAAATAATTTGAAAATGTGAGAAAACTAGAACCCGTTGTTAAGATTATATATATATTAACATTAATGACAGGAAAGGAACACCACACACAGTCTGAAGTATATCAACAACATGAATGTTATAAAAATGACATATTCTCGTCAAAAAGGGATGTATTTCGCATGTCAAAAAACAATGGATTTGTATCATAGTACGTACTATAGTTTACTTTCTGCAATAAAATAATTTCAAGCTAATGATGACAATACTATAATATTAAACTTAAAAAAAACACTAAGTCTTAATGGCAAATATTCTATGGCATGTTATTAAGAAATTAAAATAGACTCATGTTTTGTCCACCTGTCATACAGATTTGTTTTGTTTACAATTAAGTCTTCAGGTTCATTTGTCGAAATAAGAATTGATTCGTTGTGTGAAACCAGTAATAAAATACATAGGCATCTAATCCACTATCAGCGAAATTGATATATAATTACGATCCTCTTATATATAAATGCCAAAAAGAAGAGAATGTATTTTCTCGCAACTTATTTGGATTTCCTAAAGTAAGATGTAAAAACAGACTGTTCTACAGAATTCCAACTGGTAAAACAAAGATAATCGAAAATCACATTTATTTTAAGTATTCACTTAGTTAATAAATAATGTATTCACAATATGGACATGGAATATACTTTGTTTTTGGAAACGGGCAAAAAAACCGACATCTGTATACTAGCCGGGAAACTTCCTCACGTAAGACATAATCCTAGAAATTATTTTGCGGGATTCAAACCCACAGATATAAGGGGCAAGTGGTTTGCAGTCAACGATCTTAACAGCTTTGCCACGGACGCCAAGTTCCGCAACATAAATACATATTCATTTAAAGTGTATAGAATTGCAAGTAGGAATATTTCCAGAATTCTTGTATGAAAGAAATTCCGTGGAACATTGCATTAAATGCAAATTCTGCATGCAAAAACGCACTGCTGCATGGTTAAAACCCTACTCAAAATCGCAGCATAATATTTTGTTTCAGAACATATCATTCTGTTTACCAATAATATCAATGTGCGTTAAATACCAGAGGAATTTTTGCTACAACTTTTTCGAGAATCGACCGTTTTGTTATAGAAACAATACTTTTTACTGCGGATAACTTTTATAAAACTGTTTCATAATAAATAGATTTTAACCCTTTAGACGAAGGCCTTTAAAGGCAAAATATTGTATTTTGACGAGAGGAAATTAGGAAAGACTTCATGTTTTAACTGATTATCTGGATATTATATAAACAATTATATCTGTCTAGATGATAAGCTGTCGATTATGATAGACATTGAAGATGATAAATATTTGCATCACTCCTATAGATGCCTTTAACCTCAGGTTCAATTATTTCGAAGACTTAAAAGGAAATAAATAAGAAATAAATTTATAAGTTGTTATTTCGCAAATTCGTGAACAAAGTTTAAAAGAGCGTTACAGATATAAAGTAAGAATAAAATGAACTGATTAGAATACTGCATATTCAAGTAAATATATAGAGAAATGAAATATTAATAAAACGGTCAGCAGTAGAGGGAGAGACGTTTTTGACCGTAGCTCATGATATCACTATAACTTATATGACCAGCAAATGCTTGGGAATAAACATTCAAATAAATTTGAAGTATAAAGTAATAGTTTACATTTTATGACATTTTATATCAGGCAGAATTTCATTGAAATGAAAACTATAAAACATTCTTAATACTCAAACATTCACCTTATTATCTTGATATATGTAGTAAATATATCAATGTATCTTATAATGACAACACGTAATGAATCATGAGTTAGAATTTATA
Organism: Ruditapes philippinarum; assembly: GCF_026571515.1. Lineage (NCBI taxonomy): Eukaryota > Metazoa > Mollusca > Bivalvia > Venerida > Veneridae > Ruditapes > Ruditapes philippinarum. Next base: position 2,160 of record NW_026862302.1, on the reverse strand, counting down.
AGATTTCTTATGTTTGACAGGAAGCCATTTTATAAGCGGATATTATCATGTATTTGAAACGATATACGCGGCTTGTTTCACCATATAAGATGTTATCAGACCACTTGTACGTATGCATTCAGTAAACTTGTCTTGATTACAAATTACAATCGAATATTCTTAAGGCAAAATACAATTTAACCCATATAATTGATTACAATAGCATTTCTTATAGGAAAATATGTCTTTACATAAATTTTGAGTTTGTTTTTGAAAAAAGCAGCTCTTATTTCATTTACTTATGTTGAATGGAATATATTATTTAAATGTTGTCGTTCGCGAAAAAGACAAATATTGTAAACTTAAAGAACATTAATGTTTTCGAACACATACCAAAATAGTTGTCATGAATGTTTGATGAGAATTGGCATTGACTTGAACATAAGGTAAATAATCATTCTTCAGTTAAAATATAATGTACATATCTTATTGATTCCCTGTTTGTCAGCTTATTAAAATTTATGTTCAGTGGAAAATGAAAAAGAAAATGAACAAGCACTGCATATGTAAACAATGCAATGAGAATACTACAAAGTTATATTGTAATTTCAATAAAATATTTTTACTTATACACATACTAATGAAAAAGATATAAAAATCTCGTCCTTGCAATGTAATAGAATAGAGAAGACGGGAAAACATTGTTTTAAATAACAATATTAACCTGGCTAAATCATGACTAATTGTTTGATTATGTTAATAAATTATTGCATTATAAACTCTGCATATGGTGCAGTTTAAAATATCATGCAGTTCTGAATTATCTAAATATTTTGTACCTTTACAGCTCCATTTTCTGTGCAGTACTAAATGTATTGCATCTCTAAATATGGATAACTCCTAATTATCTGCTTCATCCCTGCATTTGATGCAGCTTTAAATTTGGTTTACCTGTGAACATGTTACATGTCTTATTTTGGTATATCTCTGAATCTGTTTCATCTCTAGAAATGATAGCTAGTTGCGTCTATGAGAAATGTTTGTAACCCTGACTTTCAGTACAAACATTAAGATATGCCCTAATGATCTTGAGTTCATAAAACTGATTTATAAATAAGGCCGAAAGGTGCAGAACTCGTGTCTTCCTATCATGATTCTAGTAAATGATTGTATGATTGAAAATAAAGGCATACACTAGTGTAAGTTCTATTATGTAAACAAAAAGGAATTCTCAAATGACAAAATGCATCATCTGAATCGTATATTTTGTCTGCAAAACGGAAAACGTCGACATTCGTTATTCTGAAATCTATCAAAATAAAGGAATATTCAATGTTACAAAGGATACTCTTCCATTTGAACGACAGACTACTTCTACTTTATGATTAAAAGAAATGAAACGATAATTTTTGTGCAGCATTTATCGTCGTTACCAAGAATAACACATTTAAAATGACACAAACCGTTTGTCTAAGTCTGATCTATGAGATTTCATCTACTTGACACGTACTAAATACAAGGGATTAATAGTATATTCATTATTGTAAACAGCATTGGTATATATTGCTGTACATATACATTTTGGTTGTCCTATTTTTCCCAATGATTCAGAGAAACAACACGGCTTCTTACGGCCTTTGCATATTTGTGTCTTTTCAAATAAAGATTGTTGTTTTTTTGTGTCGCATTTTAGGACAACTATTTGTTTGCATGCATATTTTAAGTTTATTGCTGATTACATATAGATACTTTGAGTTTATGGCATATTTTAAATGAATACGCTGATGATGTTTTATATAACAAATAACCATTTTCATGCATCTGATTGTATACATACTTTATAATTTTATCTTGGATTTATTGCTCAGATTTACTGACAGTATATGTATTATTGTCTGCAGTGATTCCTTGATAATTGAAGCAAAAGACATACATCAAGACGTTTAATGGGTTTTGTAGGTCATACCTTAAAATAGAATGTGCATATGTTATTGATTCCCTGTTTGTCAGCTTATTAAAATTTATGTTCAGTGGAAAATGAAAAGGAAAATGAACAAGCACTGCATATGTAACACAATAAATGAGAAGAACTACAAAGTTATATTGTAATTTCAATAAAATATGTTTACCTATACACATACTAATGAAAAAGATTTTTAAATAATATCTTCGTTGTAATAG
>NW_026862301.1:0-22514 GCF_026571515.1 Ruditapes philippinarum | reverse complement strand
TTTCTTTATAGGCGGATTCAAACGGGAAAGTAAAAATAATCTCCGCCCAACTTATTTCAAAGGATTTACTGTATTCAATATAAAATAATAATTATCTTTATACATCTTGTTTTATGAACGTCATCTGCCATTGTTTAATTATCTTACGGCAAAATTATAACACTCCTCGTGATTAAAGACAAAGAAGAAGAAAAAAACGGTGTTAAACTGCCAATAAACACTGGTTAGGGACTACTTGTTTATGCGGCTGTTATGTTTTCTCCCTCGGTTATATAGTTTACAAACCCTTTTAAAGCAACAATAAAAACGAAACATTTCTATTGTTTTTATCAATATTTGAAATGTTAGAAAATGTACCCATTGTAGATCAATCTACTTTAAAGTAGTAAATGTGCTTAAGTCACTTAAATAAAAACATATTTCACCCAGTTGTCTTTCAATTCATATATTTGTATTCTTAGGTATGGAACGCCGTGACTGTCTTATGTGATCAATGTTTTTGGTATCTTGTGAAACGATGATATTATTTTGTCGTTTGAGCATGTTAACATGTGCTATTCACATCATGCCTTGTCAAAGGATCATGCTTACTTGTGCAAATAACATATTAACTTGTCAAAATATATAATGACCTGTGCAAATGACTTGTTGACTTGTCAAAGTATCTTGATGACTTGTGGAAATAAAATATTAACTTGTCAAAATATATGACTTGTGCAAATGACATGTTAACTTGTCAAAATATAATGGTGACTTATGCAAACGACTTGTTAATTTGTCAAAGTATTGTGATGACATGTGCAAAATACATGTTAACTTGTCAAAATTTCATGTTGACATGTACAAACGCCAAGTTTACATGTCGAATTATCATGATGACATGTGCACAAGCATGTTAACTTGTCAAAGTATCCTGATGACTGGTGCAAATAATTTGTTAATTTGTCACAGTTTCATGATGACTTGTGCAAACACCATGTTAACTTGTCAAATTATCATGATGACTTGTGCAGACAACATGTGAACTTGTCATAGAATTATGATGACTTGTGAAAACGACATTTTATCTTGTATCATGCTGACATGTCAAAATGCACTGTTGACTTGTCAAAGTATTATGATAAATTGTGCAAACACCATGCTAACATGTCAAATTATCATGATGACATGTGCAGACAGCATGTTAACTTGTCAAAGTATCATGATGACTTGTGAAAATAGCATGTTAACTTGTCAAAATTCCATGATGACTTGTGCAGACAACATGTTAACTTGTCAAAGTATCGTGATGACTTGAACGAAACACATGTTAACTTTTTGAAAGTATCGTGAGCATGTCATCACGATAATTTAACAAGTTAACATGCTGTTAGCACATGTCATCATGAAATTTTGACAAGTTAACATGTCGTTTGCGCAAGTCATCATGATACTTTGACAAGTTAACATGTTGTTTGCACAAGTCATCATGGTACCTTGACAAGTTAACATGTCTGTACATGTCATCATGATTATTTGACAAGTAAACATGCTGTTTGAACAAGTCAGCATGGTATTTTGACAATATATGTATATATATGATGTAAATTGCACATGTTAACATACTTAAACGACAAAATAGTATCATCTTTTCACAAGATAGCAAAAACATTGATCACATAAGACAGTCATGGCGTTCCATAGTATGGAGGCGTGGAATAGTAATTTAAACACTCTATTAAAATGGCTGTTTTGCATACTTTGACAGGTTGTCATGTTTAGTGTATTGTCATTCCCCGTTAGATATACGACCAATTAGATTCTATTCAGCTGATACAAATAAAAAAATATCTTGATAACAAATAGATATAAAGGCAATATGATCATATATCGCCTTTGAAAGTGTTGTTAATATCTATATTTTAATAACACAGTACCAAGGCAGAAGAACAGTCAACATGGGCTTACAAATCTTTGCTTTTGTGATTTTCTGTGTTGGTTTAAGTTTGGGAGAAAATACTCACTTCTGTGAAAATTCACAGAGCCTTAGTGAGGTTAGAATTCCAGCTTATACGTTGACACAGGAGGATTTTGATAATAATGTAAGTTCATTTTGTTCTATTTAGAAAATACTTCATTCGACAAAAGCAACTGCGAAACTTAAAACATATCAAAATTCTTTAACTAAAGTGTTTTAACACTTTGAAAAATATATTCAGGTTGTAATTCAAAATTTACTCTAAAGCACACAAAAATAATAAGTGGAAGCAATTTAAAACACTGTTAATACATAATGCACATCAGTTTGGTTTTAAACGTTTAAGGCATGTATAAGAAAATGTGTTTACTTTTTTAACACATTTCAATAAAATGTAATTATTGTAAGTGCTATGTATTTGTCAATTGTTTAACCAAAATAATATTAATATTTTGGTTAATAAGATTAAACTTTAAATTTAGCCTTGTATTTTCTTAATTTAATTTCTGTAAACTTAAAACTTGCAGTTTTCCTTTTTAAGACCATTTACGAAACTTGAATTACTCAAGAAAAATTATAATAGGCATGGTTTGTATTTATAAGAAAGCAAGCACAATTCAATAAGAACTGATATTTATATTTAAGTTTAATATTGCATATTTTGTCAAATTTTATTTAAATTTGTGAAATTTTGATCACGGAGAAAGTTGTAATCAAAGTTTTTAAGCTTTCATCTCAGTTCGTAAAATTTGTTTTAATGTTATTTATTATGCAAATAAGAAGTTTAAATACAATATTGTTTAAACTAAGATGAGATAATGATACGGAATGAATTAAATGTTCATACTTTTATATTGTCTGCCTTTATGACACAAACTCAACAAAGTTCTTGTTGGTTCATCTTACCATCCAATCTTTTACGTGAAAATAAATAAATAAATAAATAAATAAATAAATAAATAAATTAAAAAAACATGTGCTTGTCGGTTCATCTTACCATCTAATCTTTAACGTGAAAATAAATAAATAAAATAAAAAATAAGTGCTTGTCGGTTCATCTTACCATCTAATCTTTAACGTGAAAATAAATAGAATAAATAAATAAATAATAAAAAAAAAAATAAGTGCTTGTCGGTTCATCTTACCATCTAATCTTTAACGTGAAAATAAATAAATAAATAAATAAAGAATATAAACCAAAAAAACAAAAAACAAACTTGGAATCTTAAATTAGTTGTAAATATCAGGACAACACTTTGTATCATATCTGACATTTATTTGTTCTAATGTTTTTTTTTATTTAGGTCGTAGGTGCAACTCTAAAACAAGCCTATATTTTGCTTCCCGACCCAGCACCATTTACAGTTAGTTCAAATTACAACTGTATGATAACAAAGATCGATGCTACAACCTACCAACGAGTTTGCACTGGACTGTAAGTTTAGCCTATACAACATTATCGTAATATAAATCCGTTTCATGTATTTTGTATTACAAACAGACATTAATCTAGCCAAACGTTTAAATATTAATATCGTCGTGAATTATGTACGAGTAAGATATAAAAACATCTAAGTAATAAACTAACAAGTTTAGATACACTTTTTGATTATATCTAAATTTTGAAAATAATCCAAAACAATTTAGCTTGAAATGTTATATGACGCAAATAATGTTGGAGCAACTTACAATATGTTCATGAAAATATGCTTATGATGTTATTTTTAAATTCATTATTATATTAATATGTAATGGCTTTTTAGCGAACCTGCATGCACTGAATATATCTTAACTCTCACCATGGAAACACAGGGAAACATGATCTCTTTCCCGTACACAGATCCAAATAGTAAGTTACTAGATGTTATAAAACATCTATGAACTGAAGAACTTTTGTTAAGTGTTGATATAATTAGTTGTATAGTAAATTTACTTTTTATCCTGGCGATTCTATTGATAAACATTATTTTAACTTTCAATTAAATACGATCGTATGTTGAATTTTCCTGAAATGATTCTTTGTTGAAGAAAATTTAATGTAAAATAAAATAAAAAATACATTGCGGAAAATTTACATCTAAGAACATTGTATAATTGATTGTGATTATTATGCACGATGATAACATTAATTTGAGACTATGAAAAAGAATGTCATCATTGACTTGCAGAGTTCTTTCTATGAAACAGAACATTGATGTACAATTTCCATTGTTTTTTAACAGATAATGTTGTTAATGAGTACTACTGGTCCCCTTGTCCAAGTAAATTCATTCTGAGGATGCAATGTTCAAGTGACAGTATTCAAGTGAACCAGAAATGTGCACTATCGGGCGCCCGAATAAGTATGTTATTTCGTTTCTTGCATGACATTTTATGATATGTAGAAATATTTTATATACTATCATTCATCCCATTCACAATGTATTATGTATTATTTTGAATATCATGTTTTTAATTATTCTTCGTCGCTTATTTACATTGTTACTTCATCTTTGACTGTTGTTATAAAATCATGGTTATTTTGATAACATTAAAGCCGTGTTTCTGGTGGGAGATGTCAATCTAAATAATGCTCCATGGACTGATATTTCCCACAAAATCTTCACTGCAACCGGGGTCAAGTTTGGCGAGATAGATGGCATGAATTGGTTTTTTACAGAAAATACCGGAAGTGAGTGCACATTACATTTATAACATCAAAATCAGTTAACAAAATAAAATGTTTTATTGTTTTGCTCCGGAAGTTTTGTAACCTTGAAATATTTCAAGAAGTTTGCTTCTAACAATTTTATATACATGTTATTCATTGTCATATAATCAGCAAAAGAGACAACATAAAATACATCTAATTGCTTCAATTAGCGCATTTAATACATATTATAAGCTATGATATAATGTTTTCCATTATTGTTTGTAGTGTACAAAGTATACAGATGCATTAATTTTAATTATTTCAGCTCCGTGTGTCCCTTGAAGTTGACGGAAATTGGTGAAAACGGAACGTGATTAACATCAAACAATATTGAATGAATTGATCTATGAACATCAATAAATAAAAGCAGCATTTAAAATGGCTTCTTTCTAGCTTTTTTTTGTTTATTTGCCTTGCTTCTTGTCCGAAGAAAAAATGGGATATAACTATAGGCTCTGTCCCTCTGGCTGTCTTTCCATAACACTTCGTGTCCGGTCCAATCATCACAGAAATATGATATAATTTGGCACATATGTTAACCACACTATAACGTGTCATGCATAACACCAAAACCCCATACCTCTAAAACCAAGGTCACAATCGTAGAACAAACAAGATTGTCTGATGGAGGTTCAAGGTGTCACTTTGAGGTCTCTAACAGGGTCTGTTCAAAACATTTCCATTTGTATTAAGAACAGGTGTCATTTGCAACATTTTGACTCCTACCGTCAGGAGCCGGCCTAGTGAATTTTCGTATTTTTTGTTCTATAGTAAATCAGTCACATTTGAGGCATAATTCCCAATTCCACTGTTCCTGATGAATTATATACTGTATTCGACTTTAAACATCAACACTATCTAAGTCAAATGAGGCCCAATATATAACATGTTAGCATTCTACTGTTTTCAGAAATCTTCATTCTGTTGTAACACTGTTTAAATTCACCACATTGAAAACTCTTGACTGCTGGTGTGTAGTACATCTTTAATCCTTCCGCCAACAAATGAGTTCCTGGAGAATAGACAAAAACAACTTTTAAAGTCATCCTATAACACACAAAAACTACACACATGCAATAAAAACACTTTAATTATGACAAATCAAACTAGAGAGAACTTAAACTGGGCCACTAAAAAATCAACTACTTTCTAGACCACAACGGGTTGGGTCTATTTCCGTACCGGGGTGAGACCCTAAAGGTCAAAATCACATTAACAGTTGAAAGGTTAACTTGCCTGTAATTTCATTGTGCAGAGACGAATTCCGTGTAAGCATTTTTTAATCGGTAGTTTGCACACATGATTCTGTTATCACCTGAAAACACAAGCTTTAAAACATAAAATAGTTTACACAAACACAATCAGAAAACTTTGCCCATTCATGTAATATATCTCTGTTTTGAAGAAGGCCTAACGGTGATATGATGCACTTTTTTACATAAAATTACTTAAAATAACTTTTTAACAACACATAATTCTTTTACCACGTTTTGAAGTATTGTTTAAATGCACACTTCACAAGCAGATTTTGGTTTGTTTGTGTTTGGATTGTTTTAGTTTGTAATCTATTGTGTATTATATTTCTAATGGTAGTTCTACTGATAACTATTATTACTATGCATATATGCCCCATGTCTGGTATATAAAGACTTTGGAATCAAACACGCTATAACTGAAAGATGTTGTTTCCTGTAATATATGATGACACTTGCCTAATGATAATAGTCACAAACTTTTTTCCGGTGAGACAAAAAGTAATAGAACTAATAAATGAATTAATCCGATGTTTAAGATTAATATACATGTAATAATTTATTATATCATATTATAGCGTACAGGAAGGTTCATAAATATGCTTGACGATTTCAAAAAATAAGGAGTTGTATTAATTTATTACGTATTTATCGGTCATTTGCTTCTTTCACAAATAAAAAATACGTCCAGAGAACCAAGCTGTTAAATAGTAAATATATTGTTACCTAAACAAATATATAACCGTTCCAAAACACAACTCATCCGCCATATAGTTTTAACATTTTTTACTTTGGGCTATTTGTAAAGTTTGAATAAAGTCAAAATGATTAACTATTTTGTTTGGAAGAAAAAGCACTTTTTTACATTTTATAGCAATTCATTTCACATTCAAGGCTGATGTCCTCACATACCGCTTCTTCACAAATAAAACATGTTTGCGTATTTCAAAATACTAAAAGGAAAAGTACCAATGCATGTACATGTTCTTATCTCTATATATGACTAATGAATTTGTAGTAGCGTAACAAATAGACAACATATTTGTTACCGTGAAAACATTTTCGGCTGCATTGTTCCATATTTGAATATATAAAGACAGCTTTACATGGTGATATAAATAGCGTTTCCATGTAGACTACAATATAAGCGTCATTTTGGTTTGAAACGGAGCCTGCTCTATTGACTCGGGGCTTATTTCTTTTATGACCAATTGATTTCAAGGGTTTTGTATATTGTTAAGGAAAATTTGAAACATATCAAATACATTTGTATATTGATTTTATACAATTTTATATTGCATTTTTCTTAAAAAGATATGTCTATTTTACGTGAAGTTTTTGATAACGAGAAAAAGGAATATAAGAATATTTTTTCAGATATTCTTTTGAACAAATAATAAACTTGAAAAAAATACATTCAATCAAATGGACGCATCGTCAAAATCATTCATTTTTGATATCTATGCGGGTGCCGTGATAATATAAAGATCTGAACATGTTTGTTATCAAAACAGACATGCAGAGGACAATGAACAGATAGAACAGCACCGAATCTATAAGTAAGTACAGAAACATCAACAATGACATGATGCTAGTAAATGATTCAAAACATTAATGGACAGAGATTTCTGGAAACCAAAAAAGTCGCGACCATTTTAAAACACATAGGCATAACTAACATACCTTCTCTAGAGGCCCGTGATAAATGGATACTTGCCATATACCTAAGCTCTATCATTGTAGTTTTAGAAGCAACTTTTTAAATGAAATGGGAAGAAAAACAGCAATACATTTAAAACCGTACAGCACAGCATAGCACAGTGCAGTATTTAATGCGTCACATTAAAAATTAACCACAATATAAACAAAACCACAACATAAACAAAGTTTTTTAAACACCACTATACGGTCAAAGTAAAATTTATAGAGATGAGACCAAGAAATAATTGATAAAGATGAAAGAGCTTGTTTGTGGGTTTTTTTTATTGACATTTAATTTATGTCTCCGTTTTTTTAGGAAAAAAAATAAATATACATGGATACATACCGAGGTGATGAGGCATCATACCTTCTTTTGTCATCAACTAACGTTTTTTTATTGCGGTTAAAAACAGTTTTGACCAAGTTTTGAATGAGCTGAATTTGTAGGTATCAGTATGATGTTCACTAGAGCAACAAATTGATTTCCTTTGGCTTGCGAATTTTATGTGATAACTGATATATCATCAAATAAAAGAAAGAAATTTGTCTCAGGGAGATTCGTCTAGGGACATAATTTGTAGGTCTTCTTTATTAGATGGTGATAACGTTTCGTTACTGTTGAAAGATAAAAGCTCAAGTACATCTGTTACTTTTAATGGTATAAACAAAAATGTGACTGTATACAGAATGAGATAGAAAACAAAAGTTAAATATTTTCAATATAAAAAATATAGCCGTTATTAAATGAATAGATGTGGCTGTGAAATTAATCTTTACCATGCTGAATATCTTCAATGTACTTTCAATCTTTCAATTTTGACATAACCATTTATCTTTTTCAGGGGAAATTCCTAAATATGTACTGACTGAATAGGAGGAGCGCAGACCATGATCAGACGCCACGAAAGTGTCGGTTAATCTTGGTTTGCACTGGACGCCTGTATTTTTTCTCCAAAAAGCAATTTTAATTGATTATAATGAACAGTAATAAGTTTATCTTATATATTATATATATTATCACTAAAAATATATATACACTACTGTGTTCAAAGGGGGGGGGGTAAAAAAGAATATGCCACACCAGTAACAAACACAATGTCAAACGTTTATTAATTTATCAATTTTCATGTTAAAAACTGATATTGTTAATGTTATTGCAATGTTCATATGGCATTAGATGTGTGTCATTAATGCATACGCACAAACTCATAAATGATGCTAGGACGATGTTGAGTTTTATTATCATTTTGCTAATAATTCGTAAAGCATTCGTGTATAAAACATTAGCATCAAGACGAAATCACCATGACTGCACCATTAGCTGCTGATATATTGCCGTTTTATGTGACAAGATAAAAGCCCCAAAGTATTAACAACAGCTCCTGTCTAAACAAAGTCTCTATAGCATTAATAAGAGGGATGATAAAAAAGTTCGCTGAAAAATGTTCTAACTTTATTACTTTTAATAACTTCATTACTATTAATAAATTATTACTATTAACAAATGTATTGATATAAAAAAAATTATTACTATTAACAACTTTATTACAATTAACAACTTTTATACGATTAATAACTTTATTACTTTAGATTATCATCTTGTTAAGTTTGGCCAATGTCCATCTTGTGGCTTAGAAGGAGATGTTGATAAAAACACTGTTGATAGCAGGCAACGAACGACGGACTCGTTGCAATTACAAATACTGAAATGAGCTCAAATATGCATGATATAAAAATGAATTACCAACGGATCTCTACTGGTGGCAAACTCTATCAATGTACTTTTGTTTCCAGTAGGTTAAAAAAGAGTATATCGCCAAACAAAATCCATTCTTTATCAAAATCAAGTACGGTACTCAAGTCATTTTAGTTAAAACCAACTTATTAAATGAAATGGAAAGAAACAATACCGTTCAGCACAGAATAGCACAGTGCAGTATTAAAGCGGCACTTTTAGAAACAACCTCAATACAAACAGAATTATTATCTTACAGAAAACAGAACTACATTTGTATATGGTCAAAGTAAAATTAATCGATATGATAGCAAGAAATAACTGATATAAGGGGCAGATAAGTTTTTTGCAGATTTTTTTATTGGCATTTCATTTATGTCTCAGTTTTTTAGGAAAGAAATCAAATATTCATGGCTACACACCGAGATGATGAGGTATCTTACCTTCTTTTGTCATCAGCTAACGAACGCTTTTCTATTGCAGTTCAAAACAGTTTTGGATAAGTTTTGAACGAGCGGAATTTGTATGATAGCAACGAAATGATTTCCTTTAGCTTGACAAATAAGAAGATTACTGATATATCATCAATTACGAGATAGAAATTCGTTTCTGGGACATTCGTCTAGGAACATAATTTGTAGGTCTTCTCTATAAGCTTGTGATAAAGTTTCGTTACTGTTGACAAGATAAAAGCTAAACTACATCTGTTACTTCTAGTGATGTAAGAGAAACAATCTGACTATATACAAAATGATATAGAAAACAAAAGTTAAATATTTTCAATATAAAAATAAAGCCATTATTAAATGAATAGCTGCGGCTATGAATTAATCTTAACTACGCTTAATATCTTAAATCTACTTGTTCATTTTTCAATTTTGATAAAACCATTCATTATTTTTGAGGGAAATTTCTAAATATGTACTGACCAATTAGGAACAATACAGATCATGATCAGACTCCATGAAAGTGTCGGCTGAACTTTGCTTGCACTGGATGCATGGGTTATTTTAAAAAGTATTTTTCTAATTGTTTAACGTGAACAGTAATAAGTTTATATTAAAACTTAAAAAAATAAATACTGTGTTCAAGAGGGAAATAAAAAGAACATGCTACACCTATACCAAACCCAATGTCAAACGTTTTATTAATTTATTGATTATCTTGTTAAAAAATTGCTATTTTAATGCTTAAGCAATGATCATATACAAAGCGCGTCTTGCATTAGATATGTGTCATTAATACATATGCACGAGCTCATAAATTATGTCATATCTGTGTTGTGTTTTAATTTGCTAATAACTCGTGAAGCATTCGTGTATGAAACATTAGCATAAAGACAAAATCACCATGGCTGCACTATTAGCTGCTGATATATTAATTTATGTGACAAGATAAAAGCCCCAAAGTATTTACTAAAGGATAAATACGAGGGGTGATAATAAAGTTCGCTGAAAAATGATCGAACTTTATTACTTTTAATGATTTTATTACTATCAACAACTTTATTACTATGCATAACTTTATAACTATTAATTACTTTATTACTATTTATAACTTTATTACTATTAATAACCTTATTACTATTAACAACTTTATTACGATAAATAACCTTATTACTTTATTAATTAATTTACTATAATAATAATAATTAATAATTGACTATTAATAATCATTTTAAGCCATGAGGAACAATTAATTTTCTATTCACATAAATAGATATTATGTATTTCCATACAGCTATCTGCGTTATCTGCGTCGGTTAATCAATTATGGCTCCATAGCAACCTCATTGTCAAGAACCTTGCAAACCCGTTACAATCAACTATATTTAGATTGTTGTTTTACGAATTACGTCACGATTCCCGTGAATATTTTGCATTACACTGATTATGTCATTGGTACATAGGTAAAGTGCTATGTTCGACTATCAAATTCTGTGTCAGTACATTATTATATTATTGAGGGAAATTTTGAAGAAAATGGAATATTCTTATAAATCTGAAACAGGGGTATATTTAAAGAGTTGCACTGGAACAAAAATAATCTTATATGACAAGACATTAATAAATCGGACTAAAATATTTGACACCGAAAAGGCAAATAACGATAAAAAATAAAACATTATTTTGCATTAACAGCAATAGCATGTTTAAGTTCGTTGATGGCTGTTTTCAAATATAGCAGCGCGCCATTATGTTGCTGGAACTCATAAAATGTCATCACTGGCGTCATGTATCATATTGATTTGTTGCATATAGTATTTTTGAATGTCAGGTTTAAAACTCGGTTTAAAATAAGTTATTACAGTGAGTGTAAGATATTTTATTTTTTGATAAACATGTTAGATTAGTACAGAATAAATTCTATAAGAATATGTTAGTTTGTCTTGACATCATTTTGTTTTGAGATGGAGGGTCAATGGTTGTAATTGAGTAAAATAGTGAAAATAAGAATCCTTAAAGAAAGCCCAAAACGGCAAAATTGTAAATACGGCGGTTATCATGGAACCTTCAATGAAAACTAATTAAGAGAAAAACATGATATTGTTTCTTGAAGAAAATGAAATGACTTAGATATTTGCATTTATAAAATGTTTATGTCAGTCCTGCGATCAGCGAAAATTTCAATGAAAAGGGGGTTATCCTTCTTGAATTCATTTTGCAAAAAAATTGGTTGGCAACCCCTATATAACAGGATATTTTTTTATGTGTCAGGCATTTCATTCTGCTAAAAATCACCTCTTTAAAATGAAAACTCAATTTTAAGGTAGGATAAGGGACCATTTCTTATAATGTAAGTCTACAGGAAAATCAATGTGAGTGACCTAAAATTTTCCCGTACTTTAAAACTAATAGTTTAACATTGCCGCACTATAGACCCAAGGTGTGCTTAAGGTAATACAAGTTATGGGCTTTATTTTATGACTTGCTTTCTAATTAACCCTAAATACATGTATAAAGTGAACAGTTTCTAATATCTCATATACCTCCACTGATCAGGGGAAGTAACCGTTACTGATACATTACACTTCTCGCACCAGTTACTTTCCCCTGATCAGTACGAAGTACAAAAAGATACAAACGCATGGTCCAAATTTTATTAAAGATTGAAATATAACACGGCTGTTGTAAATATTGTTCACATGTTCAGTACTAGATGCCTTCACTTTCGCAATTACCTGATAATTTCTGTACAAGCGAGAGCAGAGATACAGTGCGAATGACAGTAGAAAGTAAATGTATGTATGAACACGTATGCATGCTGTCAATTTTAATGAGGGTCCATCCGCCATGTAGGGCACTAAAAGCAGCTTTCGCTTTTGAGTACGGACCCCGACATGTCACCAATCATACCCTTACCGAATTAATTTTGAAGCACACTCCAAATGGAAATGAAAAGTGAATGGAGACCGCTACCAAGACGTACAGCTTCTTATGTTATATAGGTGCTAAAATAACTAATGAATTTTGAACCAACCAATGGGCCCGTTATAAAATTCGTTTTGGGGGAAAATGAAAAGTTCAATATTAACAATTGAATTGTATATTATATCGGAGCACATAATTTCATACAACCAATGTACTGATAGTTTACAGATTTTGTTTCAAAAGTCATGAAATAAATATGTAAACCCTTATTACATGTATTATCTAATTGAGAAGATAAAACAAATATATACTCACAAACTTATAATAAGAGTGAGACATGAAAGTTTAATATTAAATGAGATACATATCTCCGGAAGGGCAGAAATACTATGGGGGTACCTTTGGCTTCAAGAAAATGAAAAAGAAAACAAAAACAAGTTTGTCATGGATTCGGCATTAAAAAAGAGGTTACAAAGACGTTTAAAGAAAACTAATAAAATACTAAAAACATATGAATTAATTAATTAATTTGAATTGATCATGTTTGAAGTTTTACAGCAGAACAGAAATATATTTACCTGGTGTAACTCATAACAAGCTTATCAAAATATTTCATATACATAAACAAAATATGATACATAAATGATACATGACATAAACATATTAAAATAACTAGACAGTAGTTGTGTTTAATTTTATATTTTACTATGACAAAATAATCAATAATCAACATGACCAACTAGAAGTTCTATAAATATCAGAATGTATTGATTTTAAGTTGTTGTTTTTTTAAACAGAGATGGCTAGTCTTTTTTTTATATTGTAACATTATCAGTTTTAATTATCAATTATTGGTCAACCATCATTATAATACTGAAAAATATTACTAAATCAATTTAAGTTGACAGCAAGTAAATGGTAAATGAGCATAATGTCAAATTAATGATACAGGAGTTTACTTGACAAACATTTGAATACATAAATATAATTATATGACAAATATTTGAATATATAAATATAATTATATGAATAATGATCAAAAATTTGCATAGTTATAACTACTGCAGTATGATACTTTAAGCGTTTATCACTTTCCAAATTAACTGAAATTAAGCTGTAGTAAAATGAGTTTTTATTTTGATTATCATTTCGTCAGTTCCAAAATTCTTAAACGAACATGTGACGGTCTTAATGGTGTTTAATGTTCATCAGGAGTACGCATTACATCATCTATATCTAGCACGCGAACTTGTTCAGGAAGATTAATTCTGATTCCAACTGTTCCATCACCAAATCGGTGCATAACTGGTGCTACAAGACAAATATATCCACCTGGTTTAACCTGGGAGTAGCTGAAATACGGAAATGGGTTGTCTCCAAAATCATCTAAATAAAACTCCACCTTACTTTCTTTATCGTGTTCATCCTGAAAAAATAATATAGAAAAAGATTTTTCTTTAACTTTATTTAGAGATCCGTTAAACCTTTTAACTAAATATATCTTTAAGACGTGTAAAGTTATACATTTCTGAGAGTTGTAACAGATATGTACTTACATATTTGTTCTTTTATTTTCTTAAATCATTTTTGAAATTTAAGATAAAGCTCTGTGGTATGTTGCTTATTTTCTTTTAATATACATGAAGCATAAACTGTAAGATGTCCTTTTTAACTATGATTTTATCTTATAAACCTTTGATAATTAGCTATTATATACCTTTAAGTAAACGCCATGTCGCATCACGTGCTCGTGATATCTGTACATAAATGCTACAAGTACATATTTGTCATTCCATGGATCCAGAAGGGTAGAAACAGAGTGATAATATTCATCGGGGACATTATCAAATGTTGTCACAACTTTAAAGTCAGGAAAGTAGGATTTTGTCATTCGGATAGCTTTTTCTAGAGAACCCTCAGGAGGGTTTAATCTAAAAAGTGCCTGCTCTAGAGTCAATGTTTGGCAAAATCGCTCTTTTGGACCTGTGTAAGTCTGAAAACCAAAGAACTGATATGGCGGATGTGGACTTCTTTCCATTTCTGCAATAGCTGCCATAGCGGCATTTTGTTCTTGCGCGTGCTTCCAACATCTGAGAATCCTTTCGTCTTCTTCAGACAAAGCCTGCATAGTAAAAAACGCAATTTTGTTTAATTTGTTTTGTTGATTTAATTAATCGTTAACAACTATATTAAACAGTTCAATTCTTATTCGTTTATAGTACATGTATAAAATATTTGCAGAACAGTTTAAAAAAAATAGACTTCTGCTTAAGCTGGTGCTAGGGGGCGTGGACGGTAGTATGCACTTGACAGTACCGTCCATGAACAGGCTCAATCAAACCGAGCCTGCAACATTTTCAATTTTGCCGTGTTGGGCTTTCTTTAGGGATTCTGTATTTATCTATTGTATTCCATTGACCGTATTTTAAGAAATAACATCAAAGTGTTGATTTAGCTAATGAAAATACTAGATGAAAAATAGAAGGATACTAAATTTCTTACAGATTTAAAAAAAGAAGTATGTACCTTTATACATTTAGTTTTATGTTGGTTCCAGTCTTCTCTCTGACATTTGGTCGAACAATAGAATGTCTCTTTGCATCTCGAACATTTTTTTGAACATCCAGACGATTTGCAAAATCCACATGCATTTCTGATTAATTCTTCTGTAGACGCGTTATTTGGTTGAAGATCATTATTTGTCTTGTTTTCTTTAAACACATCTGAGCTATTTGTAGCCTTTGTATCTAAAACAATCCTGTGACTGTTAAGTTCATCTGATTTTCTTTCAAAATCTCGACAATTCTCCACGTAATCGCGTTTTACATCTGTGATACCGTCAATATGTTCTGTACTAACATCTTGTGTAATCAAGGAACTTTTTTCTTTAACAATATCTAACTGCTCTTCACTTGTTTTAGGCGACGGTCTAAGCTTTTCTAGCATATCTCTAACATTATTACATACAGACATCCCTGTTGCTTCATTGTTGTTTGGTTCTGTACTGGTTCCATGGTCTTTCTGAAAAGTTACATCAAGTTCCTGTTTAATTCCCTCAGAAGCTTCATTTGCTTTAGTGTCGTTTCGCAAACAAACAAGCTTATGACTAGGCCAGTCTAAGGTTTGACATATCTTTGTACAGTAGCCCACCCTTAGACAACGGCTACACCGATTTAAGCATTTCCTATCGCAATACTTGCACTTTAAATTATAAATTGACATCTTTCTCTTAAAATCAGAGGTTACTGCTTCAAATATAATTCAAATCTTTTTCAGAAAACACAGTTATAAACTGAAAAAATCCACTTTAGATCTGAAAGTTTGCCAAGTTTACTTACAAAAAAATCGTATTCAAATAGACCAACATTGCATGTATTGATTGGTCCTAGTTTATCTAATCATCATTTGATAAGTCATTGAATATAAATAAAAAACATTTATTTATATTGGATAAGCTAAGTATGCACTTGCATTGTATTGCTACCATTACATTTGAAAAGTATCGATGAAATATTGACGAGAGGAGACAAAAGCGATCAGTGATCAAATGTGTCGCTTGATGATAGTCAATTATAAGAAGTTGTAATGAGAGGTGATTGGACACTAAATTGTATTTATGGATGTTATAGTGTTTTCTGTAATGTAGAGAAAATAATAATTACCAAACTGATAATGCTGAACATTGGACTCCGAATGAATATTAATTTTCATAGATAGACAGACGGACAGCTGACGTAGAAGTGATCCCTGTGTATCACTGTATCTTAAAAGGCCCAAAACCATTTTTTTTATTAAAGGGTCATAATTTATGCTTAAAGTCATGCAACTAGGAAAAAAACACATAAAATATGGTTGACGATTAATCCTGCAACATTACATACTAATTGCGTGGTACATGTGTTTGAATAATCCAGACAATCTTTGAAAATAAAAATCATTAAAGGGTCGTAACTCTGAAAACAAATCATTTAACTGGAAATTGACGACGCTATACTCAACTGGACTTAGTACATATCATTACTGTAACATTTGGATGAAATTGTAGTTTTTGAGCAGTCCGGACAAGTGATCCCTATCTGTCATTATTTCGAGCAGGCGACGCAAAGATAATTAAATTTACTTTTTTTGTTAATTTGGTAATCGTTAGAGAAGATGTGTTTATGCTAGGTACATAAAGGTCAGCGTGGGAAAAATCAAAGCATTCATTAAACGAGTCTTAAACAAAGGAATTCGCCTTCATTCGCGTAACCGAAAGAAATTCTCATCGGCATAAGTTATTTTAGTAACGTACTCATCCAGATTAGATTGCTTAAAAGTAGATTCCACCAAATTTCAAGCTATAAAGGACTTAAGACCATCGATATCCGAAATCCAAACCCCAGGTGATATAGCTAATTATCTATGTCGTAGTGTTTCAGAAATCTATCAGAGATAACCACCCCTGTGAGAGAACTACTGGTTAGAACCACAACGTGATTCCCGATTAGAATAAAGATAATCGTCGATCTTATCCACTTAACTACGTAGATCTGTAGTAACAAACAAATAAACATTATGTGTAACATGCTCTTACATATATATGTATAATAATTGCCTAGAGTTGACCTGTAATAACTTTATGAACCAAAAGTTTTAATTAGAAAAAAATATTTACAATTAATAAATAAGAGTTAATAAGAGTAAATAAGAGCACTGCAGGGGAACATTTGCGCGTGACTTATGTGCTTGTTTGTTTTCACATTCACGACACACTAGAAATGTGATGATGTGAACGGCAAACTAGTAGAAATAGTTGAATCCCAAAACTCTATCAAGCATGTGACATAACTGATCAGTGCATATGTGCAATAACAGAGCAAAACTTAAACACGTACATGAGGTGGACAATTATTTGACTTGATTTGCAATCTTACAATCGATTGATTATCATTGGCAAAGAATGCATTTTCATGAATTAAATTATAAAACTACAAAAAAAATTTAATTCAACTTAATATATACAACATATTTCAACCTCTATGTATATATATAAATCCAGCAAAAGAAATATAATACATGACACATGTAAATAATTCAACACATAACAAGGTAACGATATTTAAAAAACTTATTTAGAACACAGTTATCTAAATGAACTAATTAACAATATATCCAAGTTAATTTCGTTGAGTTAAAAACAAACATTGAGAATGGTATACATTTGTAGTTGAAAGACAATGAAGTCATGTAACACATGCTCTTAAAGGCTTTTTTAGGCTTTATTTCTTTTGTAACGAAACAGATTAGGTATGACAGGAAATTGACCAGTTTTATCACTTTAAAGAATCTTGTTATATATGCTACCGTATTTAAAATTCTTTATAATATTTTATATATCTACCAGGACTCTGACACTGATTATTTCATTTGTACATAGGTAAAGTGCTATGTTCGACTATCAAATTCTGTGTCAGTTCAATTATTATATTATTTAGGGAAATTTTGATGAAAATGGAATAGTCTTATAAATCTGTAACAGGGGTATATTTAAAGAGTTTTACTGGAACAAAAATAATCTTATCTGACAAGACATTAATAAGTCGGACAAAAATATTTGACACCGGAAAGGCAAATAACGATAAAAAATAAAACATAATACATTTTATGTACTTGCATTTATAAAATGTTTATGTCAGTCCGGTGATCTGCAGAAAATTTCAATGAAAAGGGGGTTATCCTTTTTGAGGTCATTTTGCCAAAAAAATTGGTTGGCTACCCCTATATTTCAGGATATTTTTTATGTGTCAGGCATTTCATTCTGCTAAAAATCACCTCTTTAAAATGAAAACTCAATTTTAAGGTAGGATGAGGAACCATTTGTTATAATGTAAGTCTATGGGAAAATCAATGTGAGTGTCTGACCTAAAATCTTTACATTGTCGCAATATAGACCCCCATGTATGCTTTAGGTAATACAAGTTATGGACTTGAATTTATGACTTGTTTTGTAATGAATCCTTAATAGGTAATTCATGTATAAAGTTAACACTTTCTTATCTCAAACCAGTAAATATTTTACATTTGCTAAACCTACCTACTCTTAACTTTCCTGTACTTATCAGGGAAAGTAACCATTGCTGATATACTACACTTCTCGCAGCGGTTTCTTTCCCCTGATCAACGAAGTACAAGAAAATGTACTGTAATGTACGCATGGTCCAAATTTATGAAAGATTGAAATATGACACGGCTGTTCACGACAGTAAGCCACATTGAATTTATTAGAGTACAATTCTGCCACCGCATCGTTCCTAGTTAAGCTGTCAAGCAGTTTACCAGTACTAGATGCCTACACTTTCGCAATGAACTGATTACTGACAGTAGAAAGTAAATGTATGTACACGTTTGTATGTTGTCAATGTTAAATGAGGGTCCATCCGCCATGTAGGGAACAAAAAGCAGCTTTCACTGTCAGGTACGGACCTAGGACAAGTCACCAATCACGCCCTTACAGAATTAATTTTGAAGCACAGTGCTGATAATTTATTTAAATATATGAATTTCGAGTCAAAAGTAGGTCACTGCACGGCGGTCAATGAGAACCTAAATGTACAGTAACCAGAGACAATATAAGAAAAGGAGCTAGCCCTTAAAAGGGCTGTTTTAAGGGTTATTGGTGCCAACAAATGACCTGTCTTACAAGCCGTCATTTGAACTAGGAACTCACAAACCCTAGTTCACCATCCTCGTCGACTCTGCTTACTTTGTAAGGCCACTCCCCTTACTCCGGCAGCTGGTCCGCAGTTCAAGGTATTTTTTTTGTGCCATGACTTGTGCTTTCTTAGCAACATGCATGCTCCAAAGGGAAATGAAAAGTGAATGGAGACCGCTACGGCACGCCGATTAGATTCTTATATTATAGGTGGTTAATATAACTTATGAATTTTGAACCAACCCATGGGCTAGTTATAAAATCTGTTTTTTTTTAAAATGAAAAGTTCCAATTATTAACACTTGAACTGTAAATTATATTTCAGCACATAATTTCATACAACAAATGTATTGATAGTTTACAGTTTTTGTTTCAAATGTCATGCTATAAATATGATAACCCCTATTACATGTGTATCTAAATGACAAGATAAAACAAATATAATTATACTCACAAACTTATAATAAGAGTGAGACATGAAAGTTGAATATTGAATTAGATATATATCTCCGAAAGCGCAGAAATATCATGCGTGTACTTTGGCTTCAAGAAAAATACAAAATCAAAAGTTTGTCATGGATTCGGCATTAAAAAAGGTTACAAAGACGTTTAAAGAAAACTAATAAAAAAACTACAAACACATGAATTAATCAATTAATTTAAATTGATCATGTTTGAAGTTTTACAGCAGAACAGAAATATATTTACTTGGTGTAACCTATAACAAGCTTATCAAAATATTACATATACATAAACAAAATATGATACATAAATGACACATGACATAAAAATAAAAAATAACTAGACAGTAGTTGTGTTTAATTTTATATTTTACTATGACAAAATAATCAATAATCAACATGACCAACTAGAAGTTCTATAAATATCAGAATGTATTGATTTTAAGTTGTTGTTTTTTTAAACAGAGATGGCTAGTCTTTTTTTTATATTGTATCAGTATCAGTTTTCATTATCAATTATTGGTCAACCATCATTATAATACTGAAAAATATTACTAAATCAATTCAAGTTGACAGCGAGGAAATGATAAATGAGCATAATGTCAAATTAATGATACACGAGTTTACATGACAAACATTTGAATACATAAATATAATTATATGACAAATATTTGAATATAATTATATGAATAATGATCGAAAATAGGCATATTTTTATCTATAATACTTAACAGTTTATCACTTTCCAAATTAACTGAAATTCAGCTGTAGTAAAATGAGTTTTTATTTCGATTATCATTTCGTCAGTTCCAAAATTTATAAATGAACATGTGACGGTCTTAATAGTGTTTAGTGCTCAACAGAAGTACGCAGTACATCATCTATATCTAGCACGCGAACTCGTTCAGGTTGATCTATTCTGATTCCAACAGTTCCATCACCGAATCGGTGCATTACCGGTGCTATAAGACAAATATATCCACCTGGTTTAACCTGGGAGTAGCTGAAATACGGAAATGGGTTGTCTCCAAAATCATCTAAATAAAACTCCACCTTACTTTCTTTGTCGTGTTCATCCTGAAAAAATATAGAAAAAGATGTATCTTATTTAGAAATCAGTTAAACCCTTCAAGGTGTGAAAATGTGCTTACATATTTGTTCATTTATTTCCTTAAATCAATTTTGAAATTTTAGATAAAGCTCAGTGGTAAATTGCTATTCTCTTTTGATAAACATGTAGCATAAGCTATAAGATATCCGTATTAACCATGATTTTATCATGTATCTATATACCTTTGATAAGGAGCTATTATATACCTTTAAGTATACGCCATGTCGCATCACGTGCGCGTGATATCTGTACATAAATGCTACAAGTACATATTTGTCATTCCATGAATCCAGAAGGGTAAAAAGAGAATGCAAATATTCATCGAGGATATCATCAAATGCTGTCACAACTTTAAAGTCAGGAAAGTAGGTTTTTGTCATTCGGATAGCTTTTTCTAGAGAACCCTCTGGAGGGTTTAATCTAAAAAGTGCTTGCTCTCTGGTTAATGTCTGATTAAATCGCTCTCTTGGACCTGTGTAAGTCTGAACTCCCATAACACAATAAAGCGGTTGTAAACTTTTTACGTATTCATCTTGAGCTATCGCTTCTGCAACCTGTTCTTCCTTCTCCTGCCAACATTTGAGAATCTGCTCGTCTTCTTCAGACAATGCCTGCATAGCAACAAATGAAAATTTGTTTAATTTGCTCTGTCGATTAAATCGTCAATAACTATATTTTAGAAACAGTTTAATTCTAATTCCTATATATGAGTATTTGCAAAAAAAACGTCTTGAGAAATGAACAAAATGAATAGACTTGTATTCAAATTACCAGAAATAAATAATAACAAACATCAAAGTGTTGATTTAGCTAATGGAAATACTAGATGAGAAAGGGAAGGATACACGATTTCTTACATATTTTAAAATAGAAGTATATACCTTTTTACATCTAGTTTTATGTTGGTTCCAGTCTTTCCTCTGACATTTGGTCGAACAGTAGAATGTTTCTTTGCATCTCGAACATTTTTTCGAACATCCAGACAATTTGCAAAATCCACATTCTTCTGTAGACGCGTTATTTGATTGAAGATCATAATTTGCCTTATTTTCTTTGAACACTTCTGAGCTATTTGTAGCTTTTGTATCTAGAAAAGTCCTCTGACTGTTAGGTTCATCTGATTTTCTTTCAAACTCTCGACAATCCTCCATGTAATCGTGTTTTACATCTGTGATACCGTCAATATGTTTTGTACTAACATCTTGTGTATTCAAGGAACTTTTTTCTTTAACAATATCTAACTGGTCTTCACTTGTTTCAGGCGACGGTCTAAGATGTCCTACATCTCTAAGATTATTAAATACAGACTGACCTGTTTTATCATTGTTCTTTGGTTTGGTACTGGTTCCATGGTCTTTCTGAAAAGTAACACCAAGTTCCTGTTTAATTCCCTCAGAAGCTACATTTGCTTTATTGTCGTTTCGCAGACACACTACCTTATGACTAGGCCAGTCTAAGGTTTGACATATCTTTGTACAGTAGCCCACCCTTAGACAACGACTACACCGGTTCTGGCATTTCCTATCACAATTCTTGCACTTT